>NW_026898233.1:0-48141 GCF_033153095.1 Gastrolobium bilobum
AGGGGAGTTGTGGCATTGTGTTCCCAGTATTTTCTGTTCTGCTTCAGGGATACACCTTCGAAGTAATTGGTCAGAACACCTTTTTTGTAGAGCAAAGGGTCGTCCCAGAAATATTGCTTAGCTTCGTGATATAAACCTCTTTCTCCCTTGGTGATTCAAGTGGTATGGCTCGATTCCGGCAGCCAAGTAGTTTGCAATATCTGCAAACCAAGGAGCTTGTTTTTCAGAGATCATCAGAAGCTGCTCATCAGGGAATGTCTCCTTGATATGATCTCCTTCTTGTGGCCTTGCTCTTTCTAATCGAGATAGGTGGTCAGCCACGTTGTTATCACTTCCTCTCCGGTCGTTGATCTCAAGGTCAAATTCTTGGAGCAACAGTACCCATCTAATTAGTCTTGGCTTGGCATCCTTCTTAGCAAAGAGTTGCTTGATTGCTGAATGATCAGTGAATACTGTGACTTTGGAGCATATTAGATATGAACGAAACTTGTCACATTCTTCCACCTTAGCCTTGTCCACCTCGAGGCCCTTGCTTGAGATTTTGTGTCCTAGCACAATTCCTTCTCTTACCATGAAGTGGCATTTTTCCCAATTCAGCACTAAATTGCTCTTGACACATCTTTTCAATACCTGTTCAAGGTTATTAAGGCAAGTAGGAAAAGAGCAACCAATGACAGAAAAATCATCCATGAAAATTTCTACTGCTTCTCCTACCAAATCAATAAATAAAGCAAACATGCATCTTTGAAAAGTTGCAGGGGCATTACATAGCCCAAAAGGCATTCAGGGCATTCTTCTGAATGCAAACGTCCCAAAGGGGCACGTAAAAGTGATTTTGTGTTGGTCTTCAGGAGCAACCGGGATTTGGTTGTATCCCGAATACCCATCTAAGAAACAAAAGAATTCTTTCCCAGCTAGATGATCCAGCATTTGGTCAATAAAAGGAAGAGGGAAATGATCCTTTCGGGTAGCATTATTTAATTTCCTGTAGTCTTGACAAATCCTCCACCCAGTTATCTTTTTGGTGGCTACTAACTCTTGTTTGTCATTTTTAACTACAATAATGCCACCCTTTTTTGGAACGCATTGTACAGGAGCAACCCATTTACTATCTGAGATGGGATAGATTATACCTGCATCAAGCCATTTGATGATTTCTTTTCTTACCACCTCCTTCATATTGGGATTCAGCCTCCTTTGATGCTCCACAGATGAGCTGTCAGGGTCTTGGAGCAAAATCTTGTGCATGCAAATTGTTAGGCTAATTCCTTTTATGTCAGCCATGGTCCAGCCGATTGCTCCTTTGTAATCTTTGAGCTTTTGTGTGAGTTGAAGTTCCTATTCATGGGTTAGCAAAGAAGAAATAATCACAGGGAGAATGTTGTTTTTACCCAAATAAGTGTATTTCAGGTGTTCAGGTAAGGGTTTTAACTCCAAGGTAGGTGGTTGCTCTACTGAAGGCAGTTTCGGTCTTTGCTCCTGCTCTGATCGGTTTAAGGATTCAAAGACCATTTCTTTCCTTCCCTGGGGTTGGTGGAAACTGATGGATGCAAGGTATTCTTCCAGCTCTTCAAAGTCCTTCATGCCTATCTCTGGCTGCAAATGCTCCTGCTGTTCTTCTCTTATGACCGAGTCAAGGATCGAAATGCTAGAGCATTCCTCAGTGTTATCTTCATCAAATTTTATTTCTTTCATGACATTAAAATTCACTTCTTCTCCGTTTACACTCATGGAAAGTTTTCCCTTTCTGACATTTATGATAGCATCACCGGTAGCCAGGAATGGTCTGCCCAGAATTATTGGAACTTCTTGATCTGCTTCAAAATCTAGGATGATGAAGTCAGCTGGTAGAATGAACTTGTCTACTTGGACAAGGACATTCTCAATTTTTCCTTCTGGCTTGGCTATAGATCGGTCTGCAAGTTGAAGAGTGACTGTGGTTGGTCTTGCTGCTCCTATGTCAAGCTGCTTGAAGATGGAAGCTGGCATTAGATTTACATTTGAGCCCAGATCACAAAGTGCCCGACCAAGATAGTTCTTCCCAACTGTACACGGGATGGTGAATATACCAGGATCCTTTAGTTTGGGAGGAATTTTAGTCAGGTACTTGCACGATTGTTGAGAGAGAGCTACGGTCTCAAACTCTTCGATCTTTCTTCTTTTTGACAAAATGTCCTTCATAAATTTTGCATACGAAGGCATTTGCTCCAGAGCTTCTACTAGAGCAATGTTTATGTGAAGTTGTTTCATCAAGTCGAGAAACTGGCTAAACTGCTTATCCTCGTGTTGCTTTTTCAACCTCTGTGGAAAAGGAGGCTCAATCGGTTCACTCCTTCTCTTGCATGGGGGAACATAGGTTGGTACTGAAACTGGTTCACTGACTTTTGTTGCTCTAAGGTCTTCTACAGGTGTTGCGTCATCCGGTTTGATTTCAGCAGACTCATTGCTCTGGACCTTCTCTTCTGGTCCTGTCTGAGCTTCAAGGTGTGAAGGGTCAGTGGCCTCTTCAGCTTCCTTTCCTATGGGCTATTTTACTGGTTCGCGCTTCCGAGGTCGTGCCACTAAATCTGGGGGTGGTAAAGTCTTTCCATCTCGTAGGCTTATAGCATTACAATGCTCCTGGTTATTCTGAGACGGCTTTTCTGTGTCACTAGGGAGTGTCCCTGGTTGCCTCCGCTTGAATGCTCCAGCCAGCTGACCAATTTGGGTTTCTAGGTTTCGCATGGCTGCACTGTTCTGATTCATGTACTCCTTGACGGAAGTCTCAAAAGATTGGGACTTCCCTTCACCCTTATCCCAGTTTTGTTGGTTCTGCTTGGGATACAGGGGTCGGTTCTGGTAGTTTCCTCCACAACCTCCAGCATTATTCTGATTCCTCCAGCCTCGATTATTGTTCCCTTGATAGTTGTCATTGCTCCTGTTATTGTTGTCATACCCTCCTGCATAGCATACAACAACTAGATTGTTACAGTCCTCATATTCATGAGGACCTCCACAAGTGGGGCAACTCTGACTTGATTGAGTCAAGAGAAGTTGCTCAGTTGGTTTTTTCTGTTCCATGGGCTTCCAGTTTTTTATAGTGTTCTGGAGCGAAGCCATTTGTGCTGAAAGAGCATCAGCTGAGCTTAGCTCAAGAACTCCTGCTTTCTTAGGAGCACTGTGTCGTGAGGTGGGCCATGAAATATGTTTTTTTGAAAGTTTTTCCAACAACTGGTAGGTTTCTGGATAAGTAAAATCCAAAAGATCTCCCCCTGCAGCTGCATCAACAGTTGCTTTCAATGGTGGGGTTAAGCCATGATAGAACGTGTGAATGATGCCCCAATCAGAAACTCCATGATTCAGGCAAATTCGTATCAACTCTTTAAAGCGTTCCCACGCTTTATACAGACTTTCTCCATCATACATTTGAAAGGAAGCTATATCAGCCTTCACTTGGGCTTGTTTTGCTTGGGAGAAAAATCGGGTAACAAACTGTTCCGCCAATTGCTCCCAACTGGTGATGGAGTTTGGGGGCAATGTTCTCCATTCTTTGGCTTTTCCAGCTAAGGAAAATGGAAAAAGCCGCATCCGCATGTTTTCTTCCGAAATACCGTGAACTTTGAAATTATCAACTATCTCAGTGAAATTGTCCAAATGACTGTGAGGGTCTTCCATGGGCAGTCCATGGAACTGACCAGCGTTCATAATCATTTGGAACATTGCAGGTTTTATTTCAAAGTTCGGGATATTCAAGGGAGGGGGAACATACCCTCGTTCTGGACTATTTCTGAAGGGAGCAGCCATATCATTCAATGATGGCCCTCTTCCTTCATTAGGTCCTTGTTCAGGCTCATGATTATGATTTCCATTGTTATCATTGTTTACAACCTCCTCCATTGTAATGTTTCTCAACCTTTGAATTCTTCTTCTATTTCTGAAGGTTCTCTCGAGTTCTGGATCAAAAAGTACTATTTCCAGTCCAAGTTCTGTAGGTTTTGTGCTCATACAAATGGAGGAGGTCTATCAAAAC
This sequence comes from Gastrolobium bilobum, assembly GCF_033153095.1. Classification (NCBI taxonomy): domain Eukaryota; kingdom Viridiplantae; phylum Streptophyta; class Magnoliopsida; order Fabales; family Fabaceae; genus Gastrolobium; species Gastrolobium bilobum. The sequence goes on from NW_026898233.1 coordinate 4,010, forward strand.
AAAAACACTGCAATTTAAACAACAAAAATGTTTCCTTAAAAACGCCCTTTCTTGCCAAATGATCCCCGGCAACGGCGCCAATTGCTTGGTTGAACCGAGAGCTGCTCGGGAATATCTTTTCAGAGAGCAAGAGTGCAGAGTAATAATCAGGATTGCCAACAGGAGCAATCTACTCTGACTAAGAGCAACCCTCTTCAACTATACGCAAGCGTACGTGTCAAGCAATATAGGGTATTGTAGCCCCAGATTTATCGTCCTCAGGGAGCAGTTGTGAAGTAAGAAGCGCTAAAGGAAACTTAATTTGTAAAATGGAGCAATAAAAGAAAGTACTATTCTCAGCTAAGCTTCACGAAGAGTAATCTCTGGGCAGCTAGTTAAACAATGTTAACCATTCTGAACTAGATGAGAGCAGTGAATGACTTAGCACGGTCATTGAATAAAAAGGCATCAATTTAAGTAACTTCTAGAGCAGTCAACGAAATGGAAGTAAGAGCATCAGCTGGTAAAACACAGTTCAGTTATCGTGAGGAAAAGGTTGTGATAAAAGTTTGAATTAAGATTAATTTCAGAAAAAGTCAAGTAGGTGTTACAGGTTCCATGTTTTCATCCCTTTGGTTAACCCTGCTTGGTAGCATAATTTATAAGTGGATTTTGCTCCTTCCCTTGTTTTGCTATAGGTAAGCAGAGGGTAAGGCCTTACTCTCCACGTTACTCCATAGTACTTGGAGTTATATGCAAGGAAACCATGCTGCCTTCTCAAAAGAGCATGGATTCACATGGCAGTGCTCTCCATTCCAGGTGTTTCTGCCTCCTTTCTTCAGGCTAAACTACCCCAGGATCTTGATAATGCTCCACACGCCTTTGTCAGTGTTTCATCAACCGAGTGGTCCCGGGATGAGGTTGCCAGCCCAAAGGGTTTCACAAAATCAATAAATTAAACCAAAGAGCAACTCAAAATTCATTTATAAAATATGTGTTCCTTACAAAGTTATCCTAAGACAAAAGGGATTACTTATATGGAACCCTCACCTACTTAGAGGAAGTTAGCTCCTAGTGAGCATTTTTACAAAAAAGAAAAAAAACAAAGAAAAATAACGAGTCCTAGGATGGGCGCTGATCCATCTTTCATGAGGATTGCTTGTTCCTTTTATAGGGTTCTTCATTTGATCTCCATTGTTCCTTTCATCAAGGGTTGTGCTTTGTTTAAATCCTCTCCAATGGTAGCTTTGCTTTTTGCCAGCTTGGCCTTAAATGGAGATGGTCCCCCTTGCTTTTTGGCTCCCTTTGTGAGTAGGAGTATCAGATTCAGGGAGGCACCTCCACTCCTTCTGCTGCAGCTGACATGGCTGCTTTTTATTGCTCAGCTCCTTTGCTTTCGTACTGTAGCAGAGGTAGCACCTTCACCTTCTCTGTTGTGGCTGACGTGGCGGCTTCCCATTGCTTCCTTTGACTACTGTTGTACTACAACAGGTTTTTCTTTTCCTTTCTGCGCAACACTCCTTCTTCTCTCTTCATTTTGTGGTTCCTTTTGATGGGCCTTAGGTGTCCTGAACAAAGCAAACTAACCCAATAGTCATATGTGAAAAAGATAGTGTTAAAATTGCTCCAGGTCTACCTTAATTCCCACTTTCGGTATTGCTCTGGTCCACTATTCAAAACAGTTGCTCTATATGGAGAGAAGAAGGTTGAAGGGAGTGATTTATAACCAAACATGGGTTTTGTGGAACAATTTACATTTAATGGGCCTCAACTTTTGAGGACCATCAGTTATATACCTTAACGTTACTGTTCTCGGATTTGGTAAAGCTTATATTGTTAAAGTGATTTGGTAAAGCTTTATATTGTTAAACTTATATATATATATATCAAAGTTAATTACTTTACTTGAGTCCACGAAGGAAAGCATGCTTACTTTACATATATATATATATATATCAAAGTTAAATACTTTACCTGAGTCCACGCTACTGTAAGTTCTCGGAGTATATAAGTTATATAGTTAAAGTTATATACTGTTACTCCACGCTACTGTACGTTCTTGGATTAAATATATATATATATATAAAATATATTTATATTTTGTGGCTATGTATATATATTTGTAAGATAATAATCATCTAAAATTAAATAAGCTAAATAGTATGTTTTAGAAAGGATCTCCAGGTTCGAAATGAAAAAGAAAATAATACCCGATTTCCTTGGAATTTTAGAATATGTATATTGATACTATGATGGTCTTTGAACCAGATCTGTGAGTGCATTGGATTCTATTTGTGGTGTGGACCCTTGTGATACCGAGTACGAGTCGGAGGGGTATACGGGTACAGGTAAGCTTTCGTGTCCTCGGGTTAGCCATGTTGTGGTTCCACCATGTCCCATGGGGGTATGGTTATATGCATGTTGTGTTACATGTTTTTGATGTTTTGGAAATGCTATTGAGTTGTTATATGCTAGTGCCTTGTTGATATGCATATGGTGTTCCACCTATACGGTAAGCCTGAGTATATGGTACATACAATATGGTGAGGCTGTGGGTGAGGTGCAAGTGGTTTTCCTTGTACTACATGTAGGTGATAGACGTATTCCTGCATTTCTCTGGCCAGTAGAATAGTGATAAACACACATGGCATGAATATCTGTTGCACTGCATAGTTTTGGACCTTATATTGAATTATTGTTTTTAGAACTTATATTGCACATGTAAGTGAGCTTGGGGTGGAAGATCCTTGAGGACCACTTGTCTTGCTGAGATTTCTTGTTTAGAGATCTCACCCCACGTTTGGGGAACGCTTATTTCAGGTTCAGGTAATGTTGAGACCTCAGGCGGCAGGAGGCCGGAGCTGAGTTAGATTTGTTGTTATATTATGCTGACATGTTGGATGCTGGATATGCATGCTGCTTTATGTTTTTAGTTCGTGTTATGATTATGATTATCTTGTTCAGACACTGTTGATTTGGTGAGCATGGGGATTGTCCATGACACATAGACTTGTTTATGTCTTGTTTTATTTGGAGTTGTAATAATGTATCAGGATATGGTACGGACTACGAGTTGTAGATCCGTGATTTTTGATACACACTTTATTTATATATTGAGGAATTTCAGTAGATGTCTTATTGCAATTTACATACAGGCGATATTTTATGAAATTGATTAAGTAATCAAGATGGTAATTGATAATGACGTAATAATTGAAAAGAAAAAGAATATTCCGCATTTTTAATTAAGCACCGCTTAATACGATGTAATGATAACACTACCGGATATATACGGGGTGTTACATTTTATGGTATCAGAGCAACGGTTCTAGGAAAAGCCTGTATGTATTGCAATTATTAGGATGTTTGGTTGTGTCTGTCTTGCGTGTTTGCTCCGTTGGTTTTTATTATGATGATGCATATGTGATCACATTGTGTGGGCCTGATCAACTCATAATTTGTGAAACTTGTGCAGAGTCATGGTAGGATCCAAGAGAACACGAGAGACTGCTGAGGGTCAACTCGACCCAATCCTGACTGCAATGGCTGAGATGCAGGAGGCCACTAGATTGGCCAACGTGGCAATGATGGACGCTGTTAGAGAAGCGAACCAGAAGGCCACAGAGGATGCTCTTGAGGCGAACAGGTTGGCGAACATGACTATGATGAGGGTCATGTTAGAGGAGATGAGAGCTGGTCCTGCTGTTGGTCAGTTCCCACCGCCACCACCTCCAACGCCACCACCACCGTCACCTCCTCCTAGTGTTCAGGATGAGACCCTGAGTCACGTTGGTAGTGCTACTCATGTCACTGGAGTGTTGGAACCCTTTGTGGAGCCTGCTGAGGACAGAGATGCGATTGATCGCCGGCTGAATGCTTTCCGTAAGCATAAGCCACCTACCTTTGATGGGTCTTATGACCTATTGCTGCGGCACGATGGCTACAGGCGCTGGACAAGATCTTTCGAGGCATGCAGTGTACGGATCCGCAAAAGCTGATGTTCGTTACTTACTTGCTGGAGGGCGATGCCCATGAGTGGTGGACAAACATTTCTCATGTCTACGAGATGCAGGGCCATAGGATGACGTGGCCATTCTTCGAGGAATGTTTTCTGGGTCAGTACTTCTCGTATGATGCACAGGAGAGGAAACAAGGGGAGTTTGACAGGTTGGTTCAGGGCTCGTTGTCTGTTGACGAGTACCTGGCCAAGTTCAATGAGCTGGTGAAGTTTTCACACTTCCGGATGGCGAGGCCTACTCCTACATTCTTGGCTGCTAAGTTCCGCAGGGGACTTAGTGAGGATATTGCTGGTTACCTTGCTGGTTCTGCTTCGAGAGACTTTGGGACACTGGTACAGCAGTGTCGGGATATCGAGGATTTCTACAGCTCGAGTAAGGCCAAGAGGGCCAAGGTCGCTGAGGCGACGAAGGTAGCTGGTAGTTCCACTTCTTGGAGGGACAGGAAGTTTGGGAACAAGGGCAAGGGAAAGCAGTTGGCGGCTCAGCAAGCGCCAAATCAGTTTAAGAGGACTTCTGCTTAGGGGAGTGCAGCGAGACCTCATACTCCCAGGTGTTCAGCAAGCGCCAAATCAGTTTTAGGCCGTGTTCTACCGGCAAGTTGATATGTTTCCAGTGTGGCAAGGAGGGCCACTATTCCAGAGAGTGTCTGTTGTCGACAGCGAGAGCTGCTGCAGTTCAGGCAGTTCCACTACGAATGGTTCCCCTTCCACCTACTGCGGCATCAGATGTGCCACATTCCACGGGGCGAGTTTATACCCTGGATCGTCAGTAGTTGGACCGAGCTCCGAACCTTGTCAGAGGTACTGTTACTATTGGTGCATCATCTGTTGATGTCTTGTTTGACTCTAGGGCTACGCATTCTTTTGTTGCAACCCCGATTGCTGTGGGGCTTGAGTTGCCCATGTCTGTGCTTTCTCCACTGTTGCGGGTGACCACCGCCACCAGAGAAATATGTGATTCTACCACTGTACATCGCCATGTAGCGTTTCAGTGGGATTGCCGTGAGTTCTCGGTAGATCTGATAGGATTGCCGATGGCCAACTTGGAGATTATTTTGGGCATGGATTGGCTGTCCAGAAACTGTGCATTGATTGATTGTTGTGCCAAGAGAGTGGTGATTTCTCCGTGTGATTCCACAGCTAGTTCCTCGCCATATATTTCAGTGCTGTAGGCTAGGAGAGCTTTGCGAGCAGGGGCTTTCGGGTATGTCATGTTGGGAGGTTTGGTGAGTGGGACACAGGAGGATATCACTGGCATTCCTGTGGTGAGGGAATTCCTCGAGGTGTTTCCTGAGGAGATTCCTGAGTTTCTGCCACAGAGGGAGATAAAGTTCTCCATAGATCTGTTGCCTGGTGTGGGGCCTATTTCTTTAGCTCCATACCAAATGTCGCCACCGGAGCTGGCAGAGCTGAAGAAGCATATTGAGGATCTTTCAGCGAAAGATTTCATCCGACCGAGTGTGTCTCCTTGGGGAGCACCAGTCATCTTTGTGAAGAAGAAGGATGGGACAATGCGATTGTGTACCGACTACAGGCAACTGAACAAGGTGACGATCAAGAACAAGTATCCCCTTCCTCGGATTGATGATCTGTTGGATCAGCTCAGGGGTGCTTGCGTGTATTCCAAGATTGATCTCCGGTTCGGATACCATTATATTCGAGTGAAGCCGGAGGATGTCCCTAAGACCGCGTTTCGTTCGAGATACGGTCACTTTGAGTATTTGGTGATCCCGTTTGGACTCACCAATGCACCTGCTGTGTTCATGGATTACATGAACCGGATTTTCCAGCCGTACCTGGATCAGTTTGTGATCGTCTTCATTGACGATATTTTGATTTACTCCAAGACGGAGGAGGAGCATGTGGAGCATCTGAGAACTGTTCTGCAAGTGCTGAAGGAGAAGAAGTTGTATGCAAAGCCTTCAAAGTGTGAGTTTTGGCTCAAGTCTGTGCAGTTTCTTGGGCATGTTATTTCTGCGGAAGGAGTTGCAGTGGATCCGAACAAGATTGAGGCTGTGTTGGATTGGGAGAGGCCCAAGACAGTTATGAGAGTGAGGAGCTTTCTGGGTCTGGCCGATTACTATCAGAGGTTCATCAAGGGTTTCTCCACGATGGTTCTCCCTTTGACTCGCCTTACTCGGAAAGAGACTCCATTTGTGTGGACTCACGAGTGTGAGGTCTGTTTTCAGGAGTTGAAGGAGAGACTGACTACTGCACCTGTGCTGGTCCTTCCTGATCCTGCGCTTGAGATTGAGCTTTACACCGATGCCTCCGGGAAGGGGCTAGGTTGTGTGTTGATGCAGTTGGGCAAAGTGATTGCCTATGCTTCGAGGCAGTTGAAACCTCATGAGGAGAACTACCCTACTCATGACTTGGAGTTGGCTGCTATTGTGTTTGCTTTCAAGATTTGGAGGCATTATCTTTTTGGTTTGAGGTTTCTGGTGTTCAGTGACCACAAGAGTTTGAAGTACCTGTTCGACTAGAAGGAGTTGAACATGAGGCAGAGGAGATGGATGGAGTTCATAAAGGACTACGACTTCGAGCTAAGGTATCATCCTGGCAAGGCCAATATGGTAGCTGATGCTTTGAGTCGGAAATCTAGTAGCTCATCCAATTTGTTACTTGGTAACTTTGATGTGGTTGAGAAGTTCCGAAACTTGGCAGTGACCGCTCCGTGTGAGAGTGTACTTCTCGAGTTAGAAGCAGCAAATGTTGTGAATGAGCTGCTAGAAAAGATCAAAGAGGCACAAGTTCAGAGAGAGTGTCTGGATTATGTGAAGAACCAAGACGGTGTGTCTTGGAATGATGATGGATTGCTTGTGTTTCAGCAGAGGATTGTAGTTCCTCGAGGTCCGTTGACAGAAGAGGTTATGGCAGAGGGCCATAAGGGTCAGTTTTCTATCCACCCGGGTGTTACTAAAATGTATCAAGACTTGAAGAAGAACTTCTGGTGGCCGGGCATGAAGAAAGATGTTGCTATCTTTGTGTCCAAGTGTTTGGTTTGCCAGAAGGTGAAGATTGAACATCAGAGACCGTCTGGTGAACTTCAACCTCTTGAAGTACCACAGTGGAAGTGGGAAGGTATTTCCATGGACTTCATGGTGGGATTGCCGAAGACTCAGGCGGGTTGTGACTCTATTTGGGTCATTGTGGACAGACTGACGAAGTCTGCCCATTTTCTTCCAGTGAAGGTGAGCTTCACTACAGAGTAGTTGGCCAAGCTTTATGTTCGCGAGATTGTGAGGCTTCACGGGGTGCCCGAGAGCATCATTAGTGATAGGGACCCAAAGTTCACATCTCGGTTCTGGGAGGCGCTGTAGGAGGCTTTTGGTACGCAGTTGAGATTGAGTACCGCCTATCACCCTCAGACCGATGGACAGACTGAGAGGATCATCCAGACCTTGGAGGACATGTTGCGAGCGTGCACTTTGGAGCAGAGCTCGGCATGGGATAGGTACCTTCCGTTGGTTGAGTTTTCTCACAACAACAGCTTTCATGCTAGCCTGGGCATGGCGCCTTACGAAGCACTGTATGGTAGGAGGTGTCGGACTCCTACTTGTTGGTCTGAGGTTGGGGACAAGGAGCTTTTTGGCTTGGACTTTGTCCAAGATACCACCTTGCAGATCCAGATGATCCGTGAAAAGTTGAAGCAGACGCAGAATCGCCAGAAGAGCTACTATGATGCCAAGCATCGTCCGCTGGAGTTCAGTGAGGGTGAGCACGTGTTTGTGAGACTTTCATCTGTCACCGGTGTTGGTCGGGCACTCGGAGTGAGGAAGCTGAGCCCGCGATATATTGGGCCATACCAGATCCTTGGTAGAGTAGGACTTGTTGCCTACCGGCTTGCCTTGCCTCCGAACCTGGCTAACATCCATGACGTGTTTCACGTGTCTCAGCTTCAGAAGTACATAGCAGATCCTTCGCACGTGGTGCAACCGGATGATGTGGAGGTTCGGGAGAACCTGAAAACTCCCGTCGGACCACTCAGAATTCTCGATCGTGGCGAGAAGCAGCTAAGGAGCAAGATCATTTCAATGGTCAAGGTGCAATGTACCGGAAGAACTCCTGAGGAGTGTACTTGGGAGCGTGAGGATGAGCTTCTCCGGCAATACCCCGAGTTTCGACCAGGTATGTTTCTGATTTTAAGGTCAAAATCCTAAAAAGGTGGGGTGAATGTAAGAACCTGCACCGTTAATTAAGGAATTTAATTAATTAATTATGTGAAAATAGGAAATGATTCCATAATTGACCCTAATAATTATTAAGAGGCTTTAATAATTATGGTAAGTGATTAAGAATGCTGAAAGTCGCTTTTCGGAAGAAAAGTGCAGATACCGGTTCTGCTAGTCGGTATAAATGCGTACCGAAAAAGTATCCCGAAAAATTAATGTAAGTGCATGATAATTACTAGAATAATATATAGGACTTGTAAAACGAGTTTCAAGTCCAAATAATGAGAACTGATGCCAGAAACTGATACTGGCTATGAAAAATGCGTACCGGAAAGGTGCTCAGAAAAATATAATAAAAATATGAAAATTCTTGTAAAATTGAGTACTTTATGAATCCAGAGTTTGGGAATAAAATACTAAGCGTAGAAATTAAAGCTAATACTGTGTGTTTTAACCCTTAAGTGGCCTATAAATACAATATTTGGGCACAAAACCCTAGGTGTTTTTTTGGAAGAAACTCAGCGGCTGAGTGTGGCTTTCCTTTAGAGTTTCTTGGAGTCCTAGCCTTCTTCTCTAAAGTTTCCATTTTTTTTCTTCCTCACTTCCATTGAAACACCACCCATCCATTAAAGCTTTAGTTACTGTTCTCGGATTTGGTAAAGCTTATATTGTTAAAGTGATTTGGTAAAGCTTTATATTGTTAAACTTATATATATATCAAAGTTAATTACTTTACTTGAGTCCACGAAGGAAAGCATGCTTACTTTACATATATATATATATCAAAGTTAAATACTTTACCTGAGTCCACGCTACTGTAAGTTCTCGGAGTATATAAGTTATTCACTGTTACTCCACGCTACTGTACGTTCTCGGATTAAATATATATATATATATATATATATATATATATAATATTTATATTTTGTGGCTATGTATATATATTTGTAAGATAATAATCATCTAAAATTAAATAAGCTAAATAGTATGTTTTAGAAAGGATCTCCAGGTTCGAAATGAAAAAGAAAATAATACCCGATTTCCTTGGAATTTTAGAATATGTATATTGATACTACGATGGTCTTTGAACCAGATCTGTGAGTGCATTGGATTCTATTTGTGGTGTGGACCCTTGTGATACCGAGTACGAGTCGGAGGGGCATACGGGTATAGGTAAGCTTTCGTGTCCACGGGTTAGCCATGTTGTGGTTCCACCATGTCCCATGGGGGTATGGTTATATGCATGCTGTGTTACATATTTTTGATGTTTTGGAAATGCTATTGAGTTGTTATATGCTAGTGCCTTGTTGATATGCATGTGGTGTTCCACCTATACGGTAAGCCTGAATATGTGGTACATACAATATGGTGAGGCTGTGGGTGAGGTGCAAGCGGTGTTCCTTGTACTACATGTAGGTGATAGACGTATTCCTGCATTTCTCTGGCTAGTAGAATAATGATAAACACACATGGTATGAATATCTGTTGCACTGCATTGTTTTGGACCTTATATTGAATTATTGTTTTTAGAACTTATATTGCACATGTAAGTGAGCTTGGGGTGGAAGATCCTTGAGGACCCCTTGTCTTACTGAGATTTCTTGTTTAGAGATCTCACCCCACGTTTGGGGAACGCTTATTTCAGGTTCAGGTAATGTTGAGACCTCAAGCGGCAGGAGGCCGGAGCTGAGTTAGATTTGTTGTTATATTATGCTGACATGTTGGATGCTGGATATGCATGCTGTTTTATGTTTTTAGTTCGTGTTATGATTATGATTATCTTGTTGAGACACTGTTGATTTGGTGAGCATGGGGATTGTCCATGACACATAGACTTGTTTATGTCTTGTTTTTTTTGGAGTTGTAATAATGTATCAGGATATGGTCCGGACTACGAGTTGTAGTTCCGTGATTTTAGATACACACTTTATTTATATATTGAGGAATTCCAGTAGATGTCTTATTGCAATTTACATACAGGCGATATTTTATGAAATTGATTAAGTAATCAAGATGGTAATTGATAATGACGTCATAATTTAAAAGAAAAAGAATATTTCGCATTTTTAATGGAGCACCGCTTAATACGATGTAATGATAACACTACCGGATATATATGGGGTGTTACATCAGATCTAGTGCAAACCATTGCGTACATTAAGCTTTCGACAGAGGATTGGTACAGGATCTTCAGCATCTCGTCTCTGTCTTCATCAGATCTCGGACATTGCTTCTGGTTCAGCTTTATGTGTCCCGCTAGGGGGTGCTCACTGTTTTGGCTTTGTCAATGCTGAATCTCTTCAGAATCTTCTCAATATACTTCTCTTTACTCAGCAACAGTAGATTCTTTTGTCTATCTCAGATAATCTTGATTCTGAGTATCTGTTTTGCAGGGCCGAGGTCCTTCATTGTGAAGGACGAGCTCAACGCCTTTTTTAGGGCAGCTATCCTCGATTTGTCTTTTTCTACAATAAGCATGTCGTCAACGTATAACAATAAAATCAAAAAATGTCTAGGTTCATACCTCTTCACAAATACGCAGTGGTCGGCCTTTATCTTTTCAAACTTGTGATTAGTCATGAATGATTCAAACTTCTTGTACCACTGCTGAGGTGCTTGCTTCAAGCCATAGAGGCTCTTCTTCACCCGACATACCAGTCTTCTTGTCATGGAGCTTGGAACCCCTCAGGTTGCTCCATATATATCTCTTCTTCTAAATCACCATGAAGAAATGACGTCTTCACATCCATTTGTTCTACCTCGAGGTCCATCGAAGCTGCCATGGCTAACATGGTTCGGACCGAGGTCATTTTCACCACAAGAGAAAAGATCTCCTCAAAGTCTACTCCTTTCTTCTGATTGCATTCTTTCACTACAATCCGGGCTTTGTATCTCGGCTTCTTCCCGTTCTTTTCGTTCTTAATCTTGTAGACCTGTTTATTTTTCAGAGCTCGTCTTCCTTCAGGAAACTCGGTTAGCTCATAAGTTTGATTCTCGTGCAGAGACTTCATCTCGTCTTGCATTACCTTTTCCCATTCTTCTTTCTCTGAGCTTGTCACAGCCTCATCGTAGCTCTGAGGCTCACCGTCTTCAGCTACAACGTTGTATTCATCAGATGGGTATCTTGTAGAGGGTCTTCTTTCTCGAGTTGGATACCTCGGCTATTCTTCAGCTTGAGAACCCGGTTCATCATTCTCATCTCGGATCTCATCATCAACTCGGACCTCAGTATCTTGGTCATCACCAGCTTGTTGTTAGACATCATTTTCTTTATTTTCTCCCCCTACTTCAGCTCGGACAAGAGGGATGGATTCTTCACGTCTGACAGTAACCCAAACTTTGGGCTTCGAGATGTCATGAATGGTCTCATCTTCATGAAAGATTACATATCAGCTTCTCACTATCTTCTTATTGATTGGATCCCAAAGTCGGAACCCGAACTCACATCTCGGCGAACCAAGATGAATGCATTCTTTAGTCTTCGCATCAAGTTTAGCGCTTTCATCTTTAGGGATATGCACGAAGGCTCGGCATCCAAATACCTTCAATTGATTATAGGCTGCTTTCTGACCTATATAGATGACACGAGCTGTCGAACTCGCGCAAATTAAAAATTAATTCTTTAGTTAGGGTTCAGAAAATTTGCAGTAAAGTGGAAACCCTAAGTCGTCTCTCAAGGAAATTGTTTTGGTTAAAATCGCTTATGAGAACAGAAAATTAAAAAGGGGGGTTTTGGATTTTGATTCAATAATTAAAAAGGCAGAGTATAAATTTGGAATAAAAATTCGTAATTAAAAATTAACCAACCTAAGGTTTGGGATCCATGGACGTCTTTCCTAGGATAAGAAAATATCAGAATCGTGATTGATTTGTCAATCGGATCAGAATCCTTATTTCCAATTGACAACCCTCTCTAAGCGATCGCTTAGCATTTGATCAAAGACGATGCTTCTACTCATACAATCGCAGAGTATCAGCTCGCTTGATTTAAGGTCATAGGGTCAATCAACCTAATCATCAAATCTGATGATTAATCCCTTTCCATAATCACAATCGCAAACCTCAGATTGAATATCCACGATCGCACGATATCAATCTGAGTTGGGAAGGGAAACAAAACTGATTTGAAATAAACGCAGATCCTCAAGACCAATCCATGGAATCCATTACCCTTAGGTTGATTAAAAGGTTCTTAGCCTCGTATGGCTAAGGTAAACATAATTGAAATAAAAAGAAGAAGAAGAAAAAAAGATGAAGAACGCAATTGAATAAAAACTCAGAGAGAACTTCTCTGTTGTAAAAACTGACTACCAAGGGTTTCCTAGAGTCCCCTTTAAATAGCCGTCACGCAGGACGGCTAGGGTTTCATCGCTCCAGCCCAAACATAAAATAAAAAAACCGAATAAAATAAAATGAAACAATAAAACTTGGCTTTGGGCCACTTAAGTAATTGGGTTTTAATTTAAATTACAAGCCCAATAGTCAAACAAAACTTCAGCAAAACGCGTCCAACTTGGTGTCCGAAATAGACCAGCTTCTAGTCCGAATTGGGCTTAGAGCTCTGCATAAGAATTGTAGCTCTCTGTGTTATCCGAAAAACCCAACAAGAACGGAGTCAATCCGACAACTATGGACCGAGATATGGCCAAAATACAGAAGTAACGTAAAGCTGAAAAATTCTGACGAAAATAAATTAAACCCAATTAAAAACTAAAAACCTAAATTAACTCTAACAATCATTATTTTATTCAAATAAATCCTAAAAATACTAATCAAGAGTAACAAATAAGTGTAACAAAATATGTGTTATCAAATTCCCCCACACTTATCTTTTTGCACTCCTGGGCAAAAACTAAAATTGAAAGTAAATACTAAGATCAACCAATCCTTTCTAACAATTACCAAGCATACAGAAAATATACAAAGATCACAAGTCTTCTACAGATAAATCAATCAGGACAGAAATTCCCTAATCTCAAATCACAAGACCTGCTAACTTCAACTGCAACTGCTAACTGCATAAAAATGGTTCCTCACAAGATGCTCTCAATTTTTCTCTCAAGTGTATCAGTTAATTCAGTATATCACTCAAATCAACTCAAGAAAATAATCCTACCATAGGCTTGCTCAAGTTCTACTTCTCCACTGCTCATAACACATGCATGCACAAATCAAGAGGGCTTTATGCAGGGTTGTAATGGGGCTGAGGTAAAGGTATGGATGAATATGGAAGAGAAAGCTAAACACCCCAGAAATTCACAAGAGCAAGGGTTAAGAACAACACAAAGATAATGAAAAGATAAAAATACACACATTTTTTTTTTCTTTTTTTTTTCTTTTTTTTTCTTTTTTTTCTTTTTTTTTTCTTTTTTTTTTTTTGTTTTTTTTTTTTTTGTTTTTTTTTTGAAGAATTAAAAACACATAGCAGAAATTAATCAGATTGTCACCCCCCACACTTAAACTTTTGCACGCCTCGGGCAAACCCCCACACTTAAACACAACATCACAATGAAACCAATGCTCAGTAAAACTCCAGGGTGTGGAATTAATTGGTTTTTCACTTAGGCTTGTAATGTGGCTTAAGAAATAAAAGATATAAAGGCTCAAAGGGGCTCATCAAGGGATAATAATGTAAGGGATGGCTATCTGGCTAAAGTGGGTAAAGAAAGAAATGAATGCCTCAATCATATTCATGCATGCAAGTGAAAAATGCAGTTTCAAAAAGAATAAGAGCAAGTTCTAGAGGACAACAATCAAGAGCAGAAACACACAAGAAAGAAAGCATGGCCAGAAGATATGCCATGTATGCGGGCTCAAAACCTCACAAGGGTAAACCAAGTCATGCAATCAACAACACAGAATCAATCAACAGGTAGTTGTAATCCAAGAATCGAGATCAAAGCCCAACAGATTTATGCTATCAAACACTGTGATCTATGTCTACTCTATGTACCACTCAATAATTACCAGAAAGAAAAGGAAAATCTACCTATGAAAAAAATCATAAACTAAAAGAAAGAAAGGAAAAGAAAAATAAAAATGCAAATAACAGAAAGAAAAGAAAAAGTCAAAAACTAAAAGAAAGAAAGGAAAAGAAAAATAAAAATGCAAATAACAGAAAGAAAAGAAAAAGAGGGAAGAGAACTCCCTGAACTCCCTAAGGAGAATAAACAGCATGAAGTAGCTTGATTTCTTCCTCACTGGTTTAACACTTTCTTCAAGTAGAATACAGTGCATGCACGTGGAAGGACTAATTTCTACATTATCTGCTAAAGTCCATCCAATTGCCTTCTTACTTTCTTTCAGCAATGTCAAAAGCTTTTCCTCTTGCTCAGGTAGAAGGTTCTTGGCCACTATCACATGTAACTGTTCATTTTCCTCCAGATATGAATACTTCAGATGGTTAGGCAGAATATTTAACTCCAATTTCGGAGGCTGCTCAATGGATGGAAGAAGTCTAGCGGGTGCAAATTCTGCAGAAAACAAGTCAGCAGGTATGCCTGTAAACAAATTCTCAGAAACAGAATTAGGATCATCAAAAATATCAGCAGGCAATTCAGATAATGCAGATTCGCACTCAGAATCAGATTCATCAATAAGTGCATCGTTAAAACCAGAAAGATGTGATGTTATTTCAGCACACACAATGCACTCTTGACTATCACTACAATCACAGAAATCAGAACCATGAATAGATGAAAAATCAGCAAGGAATTCAGGAGAAAAATCCTCAACAACTTCATCTATCACATCAATGCAGAAAACAGGATGATCAGATGTATCAGTGCTCTGCTTCTTGGAGCTAGTGTCACTTCCCTTAGATGACTCAGCAACAGTGTGGTTTGGCTCCTCCATATGCTTGCCAGACCGCAGAGTAATAGCACTCACATTTTCGCTTCCTTTTGGATTTGGAACTGTTTGGGATGGAAGAGAGCTGCCACTTGCTTGTTGATTTTGACTCATTGACGTTGCAAGCTGGCCAATCTGTGTTTGCAGATTCTGGAGGGAATACTCAGTAATCTGCTGGAACTGCAGATTGATAGTTGCCATCTGCTTCACTAAATCCTCCAAAGAAGGACCATCGCTACTGGCTTGCTGCTGCATTGGCTGTGGAGGTGCAAATTGTTGAAAATTTTGCCTCTGTTGAGAAGGTGCAAACTGCTGCCTCTGTTGGAATGGTGCACTTTGCTGGTTCTGATTCCAATTGAGATTTGGATGATTTTTCCAGCCATGATTATATGCATTAGAGAAAGGATTGTTTTGCTGCTGCTGCTGCATCTGCTGGTATTGTGGCTTTGCAGGAAAAACTGCAGCAACAGACTGATCAACTTGGAAACCGCTGTCTGGAAAGGAAGAACAAACATCTGTAGGGTGAAAAATTGGATTCATAGCAAACAGAAGCAAAAATAAATCTATAAAAATAATAACTGAACTCAGAATGCTATGGGACCAACTCTCCTAAACTCTAATTGACCTTACGGACTCAAAAATCAAATAAATTTTTTTCGAAAAATAAAATAAAATAGTAAACAAAGGAATTTGGCAAAACCAGGGCCTGATTTGTGAGGCATAGCCTCACAATTTTTGACAGGGATGATAGTCTCCTTCAGCTCACCAATTTTCAGAGCGATCAGAGCAAGTTGAACAAGTTCAGAAATACCCGATACGTCCTGGAACCAATCGCTCAAACTGAAGTTTTACCGATTTCCCCAATTTTTTTTTTTTTTTTTTTTTTTTTTTTTTTTTTTTTTTTTTTTTTCAAAAACGAAAATTAAAGAAAAAGAATATGAAGATGAAAAAGAAGATGATCAAGAATCAGAAAACGATTTAGACCGATGCAATTTCCCCGGCAACGGCGCCAAATTTGACACGAGCTGTCGAACTCGCGCAAATTAAAAATTAATTCTTTAGGGTTCAGAAAATTTGCAGTAAAGTGGAAACCCTAAGTCGTCTCTCAAGGAAATTGTTTTGGTTAAAATCGCTTATGAGAACAGAAAATTAAAAGGGGGGTTTTGGATTTTGATTCAATAATTAAAAAGGCAGAATATAAATTTGGAATAAAAATTCGTAATTAAAAATAACCAACCTAAGGTTTGGGTTCCATGGGTCTTTCCTCGGATAAGAAGATATCAGAATCGTGATTGATTTGTCAATCGGATCAGAATCCTTATTTCCAATTGACAACCCTCTCTAAGCGATCGCTTAGCATTTGATCAAAGACGATGCTTCTACTCATACAATCGCAGAGTATCAGCCCGCTTGATTTAAGGTCATAGGGTCAATCAACCTAATCATCAAATCTGATGATTAATCCCTTTCCATAATCGCAATCGCAAACCTCAGATTGAATATCCACGATCGCACGATATCAATCTGAGTTGGGAAGGGAAACAAAACTGATTTGAAATAAACGCAGATCCTCAAGACCAATCCATGGAATCCATTACCCTTAGGTTGATTAAAAGGTTCTTAGCCTCGCATGGCTAAGGTAAACATAATTGAAATAAAAAGAAGAAGAAGAAAAAAAAGATGAAGAACGCAATTGAATAAAAACTCAGAGAGAACTTCTCTGTTGTAAAAACTGACTACCAAGGGTTTCCTAGAGTCCCCTTTAAATAGCCGTCACGCAGGACGGCTAGGGTTTCATCGCTTCAGCCCAAACATAAAATAAAAAAACCGAATAAAATAAAATGAAACAATAAAACTTGGCTTTGGGCCACTTAAGTAATTGGGTTTTAATTTAAATTACAAGCCCAATAGTCAAACAAAACTTCAGCAAAACGCGTCCAACTTGGTGTCCGAAATAGACCAGCTTCTAGTCCGAATTGGGCTTAGAGCTCTGCATAAGAATTGTAGCTCTCTGTGTTATCTGAAAAACCCAACAAGAACGGAGTCAATCCGACAACTATGGACCGAGATATGGCCAAAATACAGAAGTAACGTAAAGCTGAAAAATTCTGACGAAAATAAATTAAACCCAATTAAAAACTAAAAACCTAAATTAACTCTAACAATCATTATTTTATTCAAATAAATCCTAAAAATACTAATCAAGAGTAACAAATAAGTGTAACAAAATATGTGTTATCAATAGACTTCTTCTGAAATTTCTCCTTCAAGTGGTCGTGATGGTGAGAGGTTGATCAAGTCAACAGTAGTTCTACGGCATCTCCCCAGAATGATTTCAGCAATCCGACATTGGATAGCATACTTCGGACCTTCTCTTCAATAGTCTGGTTCATCCTCTCAGCCAGTCCATTCAACTGTAGAGTCTTGGGGGCGTCTTCTCAAGTTGGATCCTGGCCACTCTGCAATATGCATTAAAAGGGCCGCAATACTCACCACCATTGTCAAATTGGACCACCTTCAATTTCTTGCCAGTCTCCCTTTCAACCATAGCATGGAATTCTTTAAAGGATTGGAGTACTTGGTCTTTAGACTTCAACAAATAAACCCATACTTTGCGGGAGTGGTCATCAATAAATGAAACAAAGTACTGAGCTCCTCTAAGGGATCTTTCCGACATGGAGCAAACATCAGTATAGACGCGGTCAAGAATATACATGTGTCTTCTGGGTTGATCTGGTTTCACGAAAGAAACTCGGTGCTACTTTCCAGCTAGGCAGTGCGTGCAACTCTCCAATGCTTGGCCTTTTAACCCGGTCAGTAATCCTTTCTTGTTCAGAATTTGGAGCCCTTTTACGCTCATGTGACTGAGGCGCTTGTGCCATAGCTCCAAGCTAGGTCCATCTCGGGCATAATTGCCTTCTCCGCTATTGATCTTTCCTTGCATCACGTGCAAAAGAGCCTTCCTTCTTACCTCGGGTAACAACCAAGTTTCCATTGGCCAGCTTCCATATAACACTACTGAAGTAGTTCACTAACCCGATATCGTCAAGCTTGCCTACCGAGATTAGTTCAATCGCATGTCAGGAACATGCCTTACATTTTTCAACACAAGTCGGCACCCAACATCCGTGGTCAGGGTCACATCACCGACGCTAACAATCTTGCTGGTCACTTGATTTCCCATCTTCACGACTCCAAAATCACCACCTTGGTAAGAGGAGAAAAAACGTTTGTGTGGAGTAATGTGGAAGGAGGCACCAGAGTCAACAATCCATGTGCAGTCATTATATGCAACATTCAAATAATTATCCTCACCAAGGAGGAATATCTCGGTATCCGAGTTGGCAGCCACCGCAGTGGTGCTCTTGTCTTCCCTCTTCTTGGGAATAATCTGATCCAGCTTCACAGAGCCGTTCTTCTCGTCATTCTGCAGAGTCCTGCAGTCTGGATTCTTATCACCTGGCTTCCCATAATAGAAGCACTTCAATTCATATTTTGGCCTAGATCGGCCTCTGAACTTATCTCGTCTGTCATGATCTCGACCTCGGCTCTTGCTTCTACCCGAGAGTCGGATTTCCCTCTGTTCTCAGCAATGTTGGCCTCAGACGTGCTAGAAACACCTCGTTCTCTTCTCCTGGCTTCTTCGTTAAGGAGACTATCAGTTACAGCATCTATCGTCAATTTTCCTTCTGGAGCCGAATTACTCAAAGTCACCACCAGAGTATCCCAGCTTTCTGGCAGCGAGCTCAACAACAGCAAAACTTGCATCTCGTCATCAATTTTTATCTCGGCTTTAGACAACTGATTAATGTAAGAACCTGCATCGTTAATTAAGGTATTAATTAATAAATTACGAGAAAATAGGAAATGATTCCATAATTGACTCTAATAATTATTTATGAGGCTTAATAATCATAATAAGTGATTAAGAATGCTGAAAGTCATTTTTCGGAAGAAAAGTGCAGATACCGATTCTGCTAGTCGGTATAAATGCATGCCGAAAAATTATCCCGGAAAATTAATGTAAGTGCATGATAATTACTAGAATAATATGTAGGACTTGTAAAACGAGTTTCAAGTCCAGATAATGAGAACTGGTGCTGGAAACCGGTACTGGCTTGGAAAAGCGCGTACCGGAAAAGTGCTCAGAAAATTATAAGAAAAATATGATAAATCTTAGAAAATTATGTAGTTTCATAATCCAAAGTTTGGGATTAAAATGCTAAGCGTAGCAATTAAAGTTAATACTGTGTGTTTTATGGCTAAGTGGCTATATATATGCATTTTAGCACATAATCCTAGGCATACCAGAATTCCTACGTGAGGCACTTGGTGGGCTGAGGGTGGTTTACTGTTCCATTTCCTCCTTTCACCATTTTTGAACTCAAGTTGTCACCTTTACTTGATTTCTTCCCTCTTTGAGCTTGTTTACACTTAAGAACATGCATGGTGAGGAAGTGTGAGGGTGTATTCTGAGTTTCCATCCTCTGTGTGTGGGTGAGAGTGCTGGTTTTAGGTGGTGTGGTTGCTGAAAGCCATAGTTATGTCATTTTGGAGGTCCAAGTGGTGACCTTTGGTGAGAAGAACCAACCCTTGTGAAGCCATTTTCGTGCATCTTTCTTGAGTCAGACTTGAGGGGCTGTGTTGAGCTCCAAGAGCATCTCCTTCTCTGTTTTAAGCCTTTGGTATGTATACCAACCTTTGATCTTGAGTTTAATGCTTAAAAATGAAAGCTTGATGCATGTTAAGGTCAAAAGATGATAACTTGTTGTGGGGTAATGTTGAACACACCTAGAAATGCATGTTTAGGTTTTTAAAATCGGTAAAAACCCAACCTTGGAAGGATATCTTCACGAAAATGCAGAAACTGCATTCTGACGTGAAATATCCGGATATCGGCCCGTGGAATATCCGGATATGGGATATCCGGATATGATATCCGGATATGTGTATTCGGGTATGGGGTTTTGGGATATCTGGATACTAGATATCCGAATATGGGATTCTGGATATCCGGATATTGCATATCCGGATATGTTCAGTGAGATATCCGGATATTGCATATCCGGATATGGTCCCGAGGAATATCCGGATATTCTGGGATTTCGTAGAACAGTAGTTGTGCTGTGTGTACAGTAGGCTATTGGGGGTTTGTGGACCCTAGATTGATGAAGTTGAACTTCTGTATTTAATGGACTAAGCCAGAATCATGGGATTAAGGGCTTGTGGCTTTGTTAGAAGCTTTAAGACTTGAAAACGTAATGAAAAGGCATTGTCTTAATATTGTATGCTTGTGGTGCATGTTGTTGATGTATTGTTGGTCCATAACAGATTGTGAATCTGCTGTGTTTGGACTTTGAGCTGTGGACTCTTGGCTTTTGGAGTTAGCTTGCAAGGTAAGCTTTCGTGTCCTCGGTTTAGCCATGTTGTGGTTCCACCATGTCCCATGGGGGTATGGTTTATGCATGCTGTGTACATGCTTTTGGATATTTGATATGTTGATTGAACTTTACATGTAATGGCTTTTAATATGCATGTGTTGTTTCATCTTGACGGGAAGCCTGAGTATGTAGCGCCATACAAGACGGTGTACCGGGGTGAATGCAAGTGGTACTTGCACGGTGTGTAGGTGATAGACGTATACATGCACTGTCTCTGGCCAGTAGATTAGTATTGACACACATGGCATGATTATCTGCTGCATTGCATTGTTTTGAAATGATAAATGATAAACTGCTTTTGAACTTATATTGCACATGTAAGTGAGCTTGGGGTGGAAGATCCTTGAGGACTCACTGACTTACTGAGATTTCTAGATTAGAGATCTTACCCCACGTTTGGAGAATGCTTATTTCAGGATCAGGTAGTATGGGTACTGATGCCTCAGGCGGCGGGAGGCCGGAGCTTAGCTGATTTTGTTGTGTCTGCTTAGTTGTTAGCATGATTGGATTTGGATGCTGTTTATGTTTTCCGCTATTTATGATATGTTGTTGTTGAGACTGATGTTGGGCATGTTGCCTTATTTGAGTGAGCATGGGAATTGTCCATGACACTTTCTGTTAGTACTTTTAGTTTGGAGTTGTATAAACTGTTAGATGGTCCGGTCTACGTTGTTGTAGTTCCGTGACTAGAGCCACACTTATATTATCTATGTTATGCGGTATTTCAGTTAGCTGTTTTATTGCAATTACATACAGGCGATGTTTTATTAATTGATTATTAAGCAAGCTGGTAATGTTAATGGCATCATAATTGAAAAGAAAAAGTAATTCCGCATTTTTTTTTAATTAAGCGCAGCTTAATACGATATTATGATGACATTGCCGGATATATGCGGGGTGTTACATTTATGGTATCAGAGCAATGGTTCGAGAGAAAAGCCTGTAAGTATTGCAATTGCTAGGTTGCTTGGTTGTGTCTGTCTTTGTGTTTACTCCGTCGAATTTTATTATGATGGTGTATATGTGATCACATTGCATGGACCTGATCAACTCATAATTTGTGTAACTTGTGCAGAGTCATGGTAAGGTCCGGGAGAACACGAGAGACTTCTGAGGATCAATCTGATCCTATCCTGACTGCATTGGCTGAGATGCAGGCGGCTAGGTTAGCCGATCAGGAGGCCGCTAGAGTGGCCAATGCGGCAATGATGGAAGTTGTTCGCGAGGCGAACCGGATAACCGCAGCTGAGGTTCGTGAAGCGAACCGGAGGACCACTGAGGAAGTTCTCGAGGCGAACAGGATGGCGAACATGACGATGATGAGAGTCATGTTGGAGGAGATGAGGGCTGGTCCTGCTGTAGGCCATGCTCCACCACCGCCGTCGCCATCGCCACCGCCTCCACCTAGTGCTCAGGAGGAGAGCCATAGTCACATCGGCAGTGCTACTCGTGCCACTGAGACGGGGGAGCCCCTTGTGGGGATTGCTGATGATCGTGATGTGATCGATCGCCGGCTGAATGCTTTCAGGAAGCATAAGCCACCTGTGTTTGAGGGGTCTCTGGATCCTATTGCTGCTGCGAGATGGCTAGAGTCGCTGGACAAGATCTTTCGGGTTATGCAGTGTACAGACCCACATAAGCTGATGTTCTCGGCCTACATGCTGGAGGGCGATGCCCATGAGTGGTGGACGCACACCTCTCGTGCTTTTGAGAGGCAGGGTCGTGTCATGACGTGGCCATTCTTTGAGGAGTGCTTTCTGGGCCGATACTTTCCCTATGATGCGCAGGAGAGGAAGCAGGGAGAGTTTGATCGTTTGGTACAGGGCTCGATGTCTGTTGATGAGTACCTGGCTAAGTTAAATAAGCTAGTGAAGTTTGCACACTTCCGGATGGTTCCTCCTAATCCGTTGTTTCTGGCAGCTAAGTTCCGCAGGGGACTTAGTGAGGTGATTGTTGAGCATCTTGCTGGTGCTGCTTCGAGGGACTTTGGTACACTGGTTCAGCAGTGTAAGGACATCGAGGATGTTTGCATGGCAAGCAAGGCCAAGAGGGCCAAGGTTTAGGAGAGCAAGGGAACAGGTGGTTCCACTCATGCTCCTACTTCTTGGAAGGACAGGAGGTTTGCTGATAAGGGTAAGGGAAAGCAGTTAGCGACTAGGCAGGCGCCTGGTCAGTTCAAGAGAGCTTTTTCACATCAGGGGAGTTCTGCTAGGCTTCCTACCACTCTGAGATGTTCGGGATGTGGGAAGAAGCATGTGGGACGCTGTGCTACGGGGCAGTTGCTGTGCTTCAAGTGTGGCAAGGAGGGCCACTTCTCTAGAGATTGTCCGCCGTCGACGGCGAGAGCTGCAGCTGTTCAGGCAGTTCCTTTGCAGATGGTTCCGATGGCATCTTCTTCGGCACCTGCAGTGCCACATTCTGTTGGGAGAGTGTATACACTAGATAGGCAGCAGTCGGACCGCGCTCCGAACCTTGTCAGAGGTACTGTGTCTATTGGTGATTCTTTTGTGGATGCTATCTTTGATTCTGGGGCTACTCATTCGTTTGTTGCTACCCCGATTGCTTTGGGGCTTGAGTTGCCCAGTGTTGTGCTTTCTCCACCGTTGCGGGTGACTACCGCCACCGGAGAGATTTGTGATTCTACCACTGTACATCGCGATGTAGCGTTTCAGTGGGATGGCCGTGAGTTCTCGGTAGATCTGATAGGGTTGCCGATGGCCAACCTTGAGATTTTTCTGGGCATGGATTGGTTGTCTAGAAACTGTGCATTGATTGATTGCTGTGCAAAGCGCGTGGTGATGTCTCCGTGTGATTCCACAGCTAGTTCGTCGCCATACATTTCACTGCTGCAGGCCAGGAGAGCGCTGCGAGCAGGGGCATTGGGTTATGTCATGTTGGGTGGTTTTGTGAGTGGGACACAGGAGGGTATCACTGGCATTCCTGTGGTGGGGGAGTTCCTTGAGGTGTTTCCTGAGGAGATTCCTGAGTTTCTGCCACAGCGGGAGATAGAGTTCTCCATTGACTTGTTGCCCGGTGTGGGGCCGATTTCTTTAGCTCCTTATCGGATGTCGCCACCGGAGTTGGCTGAGCTGAAGAAGCATATTGAGGATCTTTCGACGAAAGATTTCATTAGACCGAGTGTGTCTCCTTGGGGAGCACCGGTCATCTTCGTGAAGAAGAAGGACGGGACAATGCGATTGTGCACCGACTACAGGCAGTTGAACAAGGTGACAATCAAGAACAAGTATCCTCTTCCTCGGATTGATGATCTGTTGGATCAGCTCAGGGGTGCTTGTGTGTATTCCAAGATTGATCTCCGGTCCGGATACCATCAGATTCGGGTGAAGCCGGAGGATGTCCCGAAGACCGCGTTTCGTTCGAGATACGGTCATTTTGAGTATTTGGTGATTCCGTTTGGACTCACAAATGCGCCGGCAGTGTTCATGGATTACATGAACAGGATTTTCCAGCCGTATCTGGATCAGTTTGTGATTGTGTTCATTGATGATATTCTGATCTACTCCAAGACTGAGGAGGAGCATTGGAGCATCTGAGGATAGTTCTGCAAGTGCTGAAGGAGAAAAAGCTTTATGCTAAACCTTCCAAGTGTGAGTTTTGGCTCAAATCAGTCAAGTTTCTGGGGCATGTGATTTCAGCAGATGGAGTTGCAGTGGATCCCAACAAGATTGAGGCCGTGTTGGATTGGGAGAGACCCAAGACAGCTACGGAGGTGAGGAGCTTCTTAGGTTTGGCCGGTTACTATCGGAGATTCATCAAGGGTTTTTCCACGATGGTTTTCCCTTTGACTCGCCTTACCCGAAAGGAGACTCCATTTGTGTGGACTCACGAGTGTGAGGCGTGCTTCCAGGAGTTGAAGGAGAGATTGACTTCTTCACCAGTGTTGATCCTTCCTGATCCTGAGGAGCAGTTTGAGCTTTACTGTGATGCTTCTGGAAAGGGGCTGGGCTGTGTGCTGATGCAGTCTGGTAGAGCTGTTGCTTTTGCTTCGAGGCAGTTGAAGCCTCATGAGGAGAACTACCCGACTCATGATTTGGAGTTGGCTGCGATTGTGTTTGCTTTCAAGATTTGGAGGCATTATCTTTTTGGTTTGAGGTTTGTGGTGTTCAGTGACCACAAGAGTTTGAAGTACTTGTTCGACCAGAAGGAGTTGAACATGAGGCAGAGGAGATGGATGGAGTTCATAAAGGACTACGACTTTGAGCTTAGGTATCATCCTGGCAAGGCCAATGTGGTAGCCGATGCTTTGAGTCGGAAATCCAGTAGTTCATCCAGTTTGATACTTGGTAACTTCGATGTGGTTGAGAAGTTCCGCCACTTGGCAGTGACCGCTCCGTGTGCGAGCGTACTTCTCGGGTTGGAAGCATCAGATGTCGTCAATGAGCTGTTAGAAAAGATTAAAGAGGCACAAGTTCTGAGAGAGTGTCTGGATTATGTGAAGAACCAAGACGGTGTGTCTTGGAATGATGATGGATTGCTTTTGTTCCAGCGGAGGATTGTGGTTCCTCGAGGTCCGTTGACAGAAGAGGTTATGGCAGAAGGTCATAAGGGTCAGTTTTCTATCCACCCTGGTACTACTAAGATGTATCAAGACTTGAAGAAGAACTTCTGGTGGCCGGGCATGAAGAAAGATGTTGCTATCTTTGTGTCCAAGTGTTTGGTTTGCCAGAAGGAGAAGATTGAACACCAGAAGCCGTCTGGTAAACTTCAACCTCTTGAGATTCCAGAGTGGAAATGGGAGAGAATTTCCATGGACTTCGTTGTGGGTTTGCCGAAGACTCAGGTTGGCTGTGACTCGATATGGGTCATTGTGGACAAACTGACGAAGTCTGCCCATTTTCTTCCAGTGAAGGTGAGCTTCACTACATAGCAGTTGGCCAGACTGTATGTTCGCGAGATTGTGAGGCTTCACGGGGTGCCCGTGAGTATCATCAGTGATAGGGACCCGAAGTTCACATCTCGGTTCTGGGAGGCGCTGCAGGGAGCTTTTGGTACGCAGTTGAGATTGAGTACCGCCTATCACCCTCAGACTGATGGACAGACTGAGCGGACTATCCAGACCTTGGAGGACATGTTGCGGGCTTGCACGTTGGAGCAGGGCTCGGCATAGGATAGGTACCTTCCTTTGGTGGAGTTTTCGTATAACAACAGTTTCCATGCTAGCCTGGGCATGGCACCCTACGAGGCGCTCTACGGTAGGAGGTGCCGTACACCTACCTGCTGGTCGGAGGTTGGGGATCGTGAGTTGTTTGGCTTGGATTTTGTCCAAGATACCACCCTGCAGATCCAGATGATCAGGGAAAAGTTGAAGCAGGCACAGAATCGTCAGAAGAGCTACTACGATGTCAAGCATCGACCACTGGAGTTCAGTGAGGGTGAGCACGTGTTTGTGAGACTTTCACCTGTCACCGGTGTTGGACGGGCACTCGGAGTGAGGAAGCTGAGCCCGCGCTTTATTGGGCCATACCAGATTCTTGGTAGAGTAGGACCTGTTGCCTACCGGCTTGCCTTGCCTCCGAACCTGGCCAACATCCACGACGTGTTTCACGTGTCTCAGCTTCGGAGGTACATAGCGGACCCTTCGCACGTGGTGCAACCGGATGATGTGGAAGTTCAGGAGAACTTAAAGACTCCTGTAGGACCACTAAAGATTCTCAATCGTGGCGAGAAGCAGCTGAGGAGCAAGATCATTCTGATGGTCAAGGTGCAGTGGACCGGAAGGACTCCTGAGGAGTGTACTTGGGAGCGAGAGGACGAGCTTCTCCGGCAGTACCCTGAGTTTCGACCAGGTATGTTTCTGATTTTGAGGTCAAAATCCTAAAAAGGTGGGGTGAATGTAAGAACCTGCACCGTTAATTAAGGTATTAATTAATAAATTACGAGAAAATAGGAAATGATTCCATAATTGACTCTAATAATTATTTATGAGGCTTAATAATCATAATAAGTGATTAAGAATGCTGAAAGTCGCTTTTCGGAAGAAAAGTGCAGATACCGATTCTGCTAGTCGGTATAAATGCGTGCCGAAAAAGTATCCCGGAAAATTAATGTAAGTGCATGATAATTACTAGAATAATATGTAGGACTTGTAAAACGAGTTTCAAGTCCAGATAATGAGAACTGGTGCTGGAAATCGGTACTGGCTTGGAAAAGCGCCTACCGGAAAAGTGCTCAGAAAATTATAAGAAAAATATGATAAATCTTAGAAAATTATGTAGTTTCATAATCCAAAGTTTGGGATTAAAATGCTAAGCTTAGCAATTAAAGTTAATACTGTGTGTTTTATGGCTAAGTGGCTATATATATGCATTTTAGCACATAACCCTAGGCATACCAGAATTCCTACATGAGGCATTTGGTGGGCTGAGGGTGGTTTACTGTTCCATTGCCTCCTTTCACCATTTTTGAACTCAAGTTGTCACCTTTACTTGATTTCTTCCCTCTTTGAGCTTGTTTACACTTAAGAACATGCATGGTGAGGAAGTGTGAGGGTGTATTCTGAGTTTCCATCCTCTGTGTGTGAGTGAGAGTGCTGGTTTTGGGTGGTGTGGTTGCTGAAAGCCATAGTTATGGCATTTTGGAGGTCCAAGTGGTGACCTTTGGTGAGAAGAACCAACCCTTGTGAAGCCATTTTCGTGCATCTTTCTTGAGTTAGACTTGAGGGGCTGTGTTGAGCTCCAAGAGCATCTCCTTCTCTGTTTTAAGCCTTTGGTATGTATACCAACCTTTGATCTTGAGTTTAATGCTTAAAAATGAAAGCTTGATGCATGTTAAGGTCAAAAGATGATAACTTGTTGTGGGGTAATGTTGAACACACCTAGAAATGCATGTTTAGGTGTTTAAAATCGGTAAAAACCCAACCTTGGAAGGATATCTTCACGAAAATGCAGAAACTGCATTCTGTCGTGAAATATTCGGATATCGGCCCGTGGAATATCCAGATATGGGATATCCGGATATGATATCCGGATATGTGTATTCGGATATGGGGTTTGGGGATATCTGGATACTAGATATCCGGATATGGGATTCTGGATATCCGGATATTGCATATCCGGATATGTCCAGTGAGATATCTGGATATTGCATATCCGGATATGGTCCCGAGGAATATCCGGATATTCTGGGATTTCGTAGAACAGTAGCTGTGCTGTGTGTACAGTAAGCTATTGGGGGTTTGTGGACCCTAGATTGATGAAGTTGAACTTCTGTATTTAATGGACTAAGCCAGAATCATGGGATTAAGGGCTTGTGGCTTTGTTAGAAGCTTTAAGACTTGAAAACGTAATGAAAAGGCGTTGTCTTAATATTGTATGCTTGTGGTGCATGTTGTTGATGTCTTGTTGGTCCATAACAGATTGTGAATCTGCTGTGTTTGGACTTTGAGCTGTGGACTCTTGGCTTTTGGAGTTAGCTTGCAAGGTAAGCTTTTGTGTCCTCGGTTTAGCCATGTTGTGGTTCCACCATGTCCCATGGGGGTATGGTTTATGCATGTTGTGTACATGCTTTTGGATATTTGATATGTTGATTGAACTTTACATGTAATGGCTTTTAATATGCATGTGTTGTTTCATCTTGACGGGAAGCCTGAGTATGTAGCGCCATACAAGACGGTGTACCGGGGTGAATGCAAGTGGTACTTGCACGGTGTGTAGGTGATAGACGTATACCTGCACTGTCTCTGGCCAGTAGATTAGTATTGACACACATGGCATGATTATCTGCTGCATTGCATTGTTTTGAAATGATAAATGACAAACTGCTTTTGAACTTATATTGCACATGTAAGTGAGCTTGGGGTGGAAGATCCTTGAGGACTCACTGACTTACTGAGATTTCTAGATTAGAGATCTTACCCCACGTTTGGGGAATGCTTATTTCAGGATCAGGTAGTATGGGTACTGATGCCTCAGGCGGCGGGAGGCCGGAGCTTAGCTGATTTTGTTGTTTATGCTTAGTTGTTAGCATGATTGGATTTGGATGCTGTTTATGTTTTTCGCTATTTATGATATGTTGTTGTTGAGACTGATGTTGGGCATGTTGCCTTATTTGAGTGAGCATGGGAATTGTCCATGACACTTTCTGTTAGTACTTTTAGTTTGGAGTTGTATAAACTGTTAG
The DNA here is from genome assembly GCF_033153095.1 of Gastrolobium bilobum. NCBI lineage: Eukaryota > Viridiplantae > Streptophyta > Magnoliopsida > Fabales > Fabaceae > Gastrolobium > Gastrolobium bilobum. The sequence continues at coordinate 32,608 of NW_026898233.1, forward strand.
ATGGTCCGGTCTACGTTGTTGTAGTTCCGTGACTAGAGCCACACTTATATTATCTATGTTATGAGGTATTTCAGTTAGCTGTTTTATTGCAATTACATACAGGCGATGTTTTATTAATTGATTATTAAGCAAGCTGGTAATGTTAATGGCATCATAATTGAAAAGAAAAAGTAATTCCGCATTTTTTTTTAATTAAGCGCAGCTTAATACGATATTATGATAACATTGCCGGATATATGCGGGGTGTTACAATTAACAATACATTTATAGGTGTTGAGGTGTTCAATCATGCTCATGCCGTCCTTGTATTCCAGCTTCACAAGTCGGCGAACCGGGTGTGCTTTGTTCTTGGGAGTCTTCTTCTGAATCATGGACTCCAGCTTCGTCCACAACTCATACGTGTTTGTTAACTCCGACACATGCTCAAAGAGGCTTTTGTCAATGTATTTTCTGATTGTAGTTACCGCCTTACGACTCAGGATCTCCCACTCCTTATCAGTTTTATCTGCTGGTCTCTCATCAAGGATAATAGGCTCATGTAAATCTTTGCAGTAGAGTTGATCTTCCATCATCAGTCTCCAATAGGTGAAATTGTATGCGGTCAGCTTGAACATATCTCCATCATGGGTTGTACCACTGGTCTCCATCTCGTCTCCCTCAGAACCCGTCGAACCCGGGCTCTGATACCCCTGTTAGGAACTCGGTTCCCTCAACTCGGATAAGAAGCCTTTTCGCGGAAGTCAATCAACAAGATCCTGGATCTCGGATCTCGGAAATCTTACCTCGGCCCTAATTTCACCAAGTCGGGCAGCGCAATGGAAAAACAAAAATACAAAGGGGAGAGAGAAAAAGAGAACACAAACAGATTTTTAACGTGGGAAAACCTTCTCCAATGAAGAAGTAAAAACCCACGGGACCTAGTCCAGTTTAAACGTCCACTATGAAAATAATAGGTACAAAGAATCAAGATTCACCAAAGTGGTGGTTAACTCAACCTCTCCAACAATGGTGATAATCAAACTTCCCTAGAGGTGTTTCACTCAAACTCTCTCTGGAAGTCTCTCAAATACAAAACTCAAAGCTTTGCTCATAAATCTCTCAATAATTTTCTTCTTTTCTTTTTCTCTCTAATTCTAACCTAGCTTCCACCCACAACTATGGATATATAGAGGAGGTGGAATCTAGGATTTAGGATTTTTATGAAATCTCTCAATGGGCCTGGGCTTAGCATTGAAGGAGGAAGCCCAACAACTTTTTGGCTCATTTTACTTTTGTCATCATCGTGCACACACACCTATGCCTATACGCCTATTGTTTAGTGCACAGTGGTCGATACACCTTTACAGAATATCTCTCATAGATATTTGTGAGCGTATATATTCTATATTGAGCTATCACCTACCCAATGAACATACCTAATTCACCCGGACCGAACAAAGATTAAAGAAATCATAGTTTGAAAATAACTTAAATAATAAAACAATATTTGATTTAATTTACAATAATCGTGAACTGTGAATTAGGTTATAACAGTATCTTATTCCAAATATAACAAATCAACAATTCACATCACTAAAAGCTTGAAACGAGTTAAAGGCATTAAGCCAAATGGTCCAATATTTTGCTACAAAGAAATTATTCTCAACTTAAATTTATTGTTAATTTGCTATCAAATTCAGCTTTTTTTTTATAGTAAATGTAACATTTGTCAACAATGGCTAATATAACTGTATTATTCAATGGAGTGTTTATTTTTGCATGAAAAACGAATTGATCAGATGATACAATTTGCATAATGAAGGTTATGATTACAATATGTTGCATCGACATCGACACGAGATACAATACGATATGCTAACACGTTAATTCTAAAAATTGTTAAATTTCGACACGTTATAAAACATTTTGATATTAAATAATATTTTTAATATATACAATATAATTTACATTTAATATATATAACAGCTCATAATAAGTCATATAACTAATTGAATATTAAAATTCTATAACATAAATATAAAGCAAAAATAATTTTTTATACCTTGTTAATTTTTTATGTCAAATTCCATAACAGAAAATATTTGATTTATAAATTCATTTTTCATATTTAGTTAAAATGATAAAGTAAAATAAAAATTGGATCTACATGAACGTTGACAATGTGTCAAAAGACATTGATCACGTGTCGGACACGTGTCAAAGCGTTGACCGCATATCGGACGTCGTGTTGGAACACGTCTATGTCCAACACGCATTTTTTTAAAGATGCTACTTTATTATTAATTTTTAAAAAATTATTAAAATTAGTAATGGATAATTATTTACTATGTAATAGGTAATGGGGCTAGAGGCCGAAAAGGTGCCCTACTATACAAAGCAAGAATTAGCAGGGTATGGTAAATAATTTTAATAGATATGGTAGATGCCTCCCCTAGTGCAATGACTTCAAACATGGTCATACATTCATTGGTGGTTAAGAGTCAACAACGATAAGTCAGTGGGGAGTGGGGATCACTGTCTGTAATTTGGTTCAAGTTGTTAGAGAACTATATGATGGCCTAACCAAATGCATTGCACATGCGGTAATTACACTCACTTTTTGAAGAAAGTGATCACATTAAATCCTGTGTTTAGTCATCATTTTTTGAAATAGTCTTCTACTGGCTTTAGACATTTAAGAAGATAACAACTGGACCTGTCACCAAAAGTCTCCGCATGAACACATTCCATCTTTAAACAAATGGAACCGGGCAGCATCTCTCACAAGAATCTCCCTCTGAGTGATCTTAGATATATACTTAGTTGCATTGTGGCAATCCCCACAAACCCTCAGATTTTTAACTACTCGTATGGGTAGACCAGGAGGAATAAATATCAACCCAAATGCAATGGCAAGCTTTTCACTGTGGTGACTAAGCATCTTTATTTTCTCTGAATCCTCAACATCATGGAGAACAGAATTCATATCAGGCACATATCCCTCTTGTATCATTTTGTAGTTCAACTTATCGAGCTCAGAATATATCTGATCTGAAAATGGGTTCGACTGATCATCAGCAGAGAAAATGTGCACTTGATTCTTATACTTGATCCAGCTACATCCTGGTTCCTTTCTCAGACCCTTATCTCTCATCCCTTTTCTTAATTTGGCAACTTCTTCCCATTTTCCTTTAGCTGCATAAATGCTTGAAAGTAAGATGTAGCTAGCAGTGTTATGTGGTTCTAATTCCAGAAGAAACTCAGCTGCCCACTTGCCAATTTCCATGTTCCCATAGAATCTACATGAACTTAATAAGGTTGCCCAACCAATTGCGTCAGGACTGAAAGGCATCTTATTTATAAAATTCCTCGCTTCTTCTAACTTCCCAGCTCGACTGAAGAGGTCAATCATGCAGGTGTAATGATCATGAATTGGTACAACCCCATGTTCCTTAGTCATCGATTCAAATATTGTATTTCCTTTCTCTACTAATCCTGCTCTACTGCAAGCTGAAAGAACCCCAATAAAAGTAACCTTGTCAGGTTTTAAACCTTTCGTTAACATGCTTTCAAATAACCTGATTGTTTCATTGGCTTTACCAAACTGGGCGTACCCAGAAACAAGTGCAGTCCATGAGACTTCATCCCTGAAGCTCATTTCGCTAAAAAGTCTATGGGAGTCTTCAATGCTCCCACATTTACCATATAATGTAACCAGAGCATTGGAAACAGTAATGAAAGAAATTAGGCCAGTAACCAGAGCTCTACCATGGAATTGGGCACCCTCTTCTAGGCTTGCAAGGTTTGCACATGAGCTAATTACACTCCCAAGGGTGAAATCATCTGGCTCAATCCCATATTTTTGCATATAAGAAAAAATTTTAACAGCTTCTTCACTATAACCATTTTGTCCATAACCCACTAACATTGCAGTCCAAGATACAACATTCTTGCAAGTCATCTTCTTGAAAACTGTTTCTGCTGATTTTATATTCTTACACTTGCAATACATGTCAACAAGAGCACTTCCAACATATATATTATCCTTATAATCTGTCCTAATTATATAAGCATGAACTTGCTTACCTTCTTGCAAAGCCATAATACCACCACAAGCAGTTAACACACTTCCAAATGTGTACTGATCCATCTCTAGCTTTTCCAATCTCATCTCTCTGAACAAATCAATCGCTTTTCTGTACAAACCATTCTGAGTAAATCCTGCAATCATTGTTGTCCAAGAAATTGAATCCCTTACTTGCATATCATAAAATAATTGGCGTGAATCTTCAATCCTACCACATCGCATAAGCCCTGTGATCAATGTATTATACATAACTATATTCTTCTCAGGCATCTCATCAAAAGCCTGCATTGCGCAAGATATCAGTCCCATTTTCGAGTACATATCCACCAAAGGACTTCCCACAAAAACATATGACCGAAAACCGAATTTCACTACATGCCCATGAATTTGTCTACCCAAATGAGCACAACCCAGATTGGATGCAAGTATAAGCATAGTCGAGAAAGTAATCCGATTCAAATTGAATAACCCATCAGTTAACATCAAATTATAAGCCTTCACTGACTGAACAAGGGAACCACAACCAGCATACCCTGAAATAAGTGAATTCCACGACACCCCATCTCGGCTTGGCATTGCATCAAACACATGTTCCATCTCATGAACACGACCCAGTTTGGAATACGCAGAGAGAATGGTGTTCCAAGAGTATAGATTTGGTTGGGGCATTTGGTCGAACACCCTGCGGGCATAGGTGATGCTGTCGAGTTTGGCATAGGAACTGACGATGTTGTTTAAGAGAAAAGTTTCTGGGTTTCGGAAGGCCTTGATTATGTGACAGTGGAGCTTCTTTGCGTTGGTGCGGTTGCGGGTTTCGCAGCAAACTTTGAGCAATGCACAGTAGTGGTTAGAAGAAGAAAAGGAAAAGGAGTGTGACATGTATTTCAAGTGTTTTATGGCGGTGGGAGATTGCAAGAGTGGAGACAAGGAAGGAAGTGAGTGGCGAGGAAACCCAACTATGCCAATGTTATTTTGTTTTGTTGGAAATGGAAAGTCAATTTTTCACGAACAACTTTAACATGCTTTTTTTTAATACTAAATATAAAATATTTTATCTTAAAATTTAAAAAGAATACAAGGAAAAAAATTATCATGTTGCATAGGGATTCTTTCTCCTACTAGCAAGACAGATAGAAAGGTGCAACAATTTTTTTAATTTTTTTTTTAATAGGTGGTTAGATCCATCACATCGTGTCTATAATAGGAGAAATAAATTTTTCTACAACATGACAAAAAAGGGATCCAAAAAAATATTTGCGAACTGAAACTTATAAACATGGAAGAATAGGGATGGGTTATTCTGCCCAATGTTATTAAAACTGGTCCGGTGAATGACTCAGTCGAGGTACTGAGTCACTAGCTCAACCAGTGACCCCCCACTGGTTGAACCGCATGATCCGGTGATTATATATAAATCTATAATTTATAATAAAAAATTATAAATATACTCAAATAGTTGAAAAAAATAATATAAATTCTAAATATTTTAATATAAAAAATAATAAATTATACATTATTGTCCAATAAAAAATCAAATAAACACATAATGCTTGTTATATTGGTGTTTTAGGTTCGGTAAATGACATCTTTAACTATCAAATCAAATTTTTTTGCATAGTGCATAATTGAGATTATTGGCAGAAAAACAAATCTGAATATTCATCATTTCTTTGTATTGCATATTCTAATAAAAAAAGGAGTACAAATGGTTGTACATATATAGCCATATCAAAAACAAACGTAACAGAAGGAGGTGCCTAAGGGTGCACACAAAGTGTCTAACAGAATGACACGCACTCAGGAGGTGCCTAACAAACTTACACGCATAGCAGGTGCAAACAGAAAACAAATACACATCAGCAACGTTTAATTACATAAGAAATAAAAATAAGAAAAATACTAATATGCTAATAGTCCCCCTCAAGATGGAGAGTAGATGTTTAGAACACCCATCTTGGATAGTAATGCAAAAAACTGGGATGGCAACAAGACTTTGGTGAATAGATCAGCAAGCTGTCTGGATGATGGAACTGGAAAAGTCTTCAAGTGACCTTTGATAATATGCTCACGAACAAGATGGCAGTCTATCTCAATGTGTTTGGTGCGTTCATGAAATACTGGATTAGCTGCCAAATGTAATGCAGATTTGTTATCACAGAAAAGATGAGCAGGTCCAGAATGAGAAAAATGCAGATCCTTAAACAAAGAGAATAACCACAATAATTCACAAGTAACATGAGCCATAGAAAGATATTCAGCCTCAGTAGAAGATCTGGACACGGTATGCTGCTTCTTGGATTTCCAAGAAACCAAAGAATCACCAATAAAAACACAAAATCCAGATATAGAACGACCACTATCATGGCAGGTAGCCCAGTCAGAATCACAGAATGCATTCAACTGAAGAAAGCAGTGGAAGAATAAAATAAACCTTGGCCAATGGTATTTTTAATGTATCCAAGAAAATGATATGCAGCCTGAAGATGAGGAACCCGTGGAGCAGCCATAAATTGGCTAAGATGATTAACAGTGTAGGAGAGATCAGGTCTAGTAATAGTAAGATAAAGAAGACGACCAATAAGACGTCTATAAACAGAAGGATCAGTAATCAAATCACCAGTTTCAGAAGAAAGTTTTAAACCGACGGCAATAGGGGTAGAACGTGGCTTACAACCCAAATGACCAGAGTCTTTAAGAATTTTTAAAGCATAGTGCCTTTGACAAACAGATATGCCCCTCTTGCTTCGGGTAACTTCGAGACCCAAAAAATATTTTAACTCACCAAGATTCTTCAACTTAAACTGGCTGTGTAAAGATTGAGTAAGGAGCTGGACTTCTGAATAATTATTAGAAGCAATGATAATGTCGTCCACGTAAGCCAAGACAGCAATAAAGGCAGATGAGGAAGACCGAACAAATAATGAATGATCAGACTGAGATTGGGAAAAACCAAGGTGCAATAAGGCAGTAGAAAACCTGGCAAACCATTGTCGTGAAGCTTGACGAAGACCATAATTGACTTGTGCAATTTGCAAACAGCACTGGGAGGTAAAGCAGAATGAGAAGATGAATAACAAGGGGGAGAGTCATATAATCCTCTTCAAGCAACTCACCGTGAAGAAAAGGATTGTTGACGTCCAATTGGGTAAGGGACCAGTTACGAACAACAGCCAAGGCAAGAAGAACACGGACAGTGGTTATTTTGGCTACTGGGGGAAAAGTCTCCAGAAAATCAATCCCCTCTTGTTGATTAAAACCCTTAGCAACTAGACGGGCCTTATACCTTTCAAGAGAACCATTTGAATGATACTTCACTTTGTAAACCCACCTACAGCCAACAGCCTGCTTGCCCGGAGGAAGAGACACAACAGACCAAGTAGAATTATTTTCAAGAGCTGAAAGCTCAGATGCCATGGCAGCCTGCCATTTCAGTAACTGGGAAGCTTGAGAATAAGTAGCAGGTTCAAAATGTGAGGATAAAGAATTAACAAAAGCAGCATGTGATGAAGAAAGTTCGTCAAAAGAAATAAAATGAGATAAAGGATGAGTGGTAGAAGAAGAGCAAAAATAATCAGAAAGGTGGGCTGGGGGTTGTCTAGTCCATGAAGGTCTAGAAGAATAGTGGGGTTCTGGGATAGATGCAGGGATAGGAAAATGTGGAGGTAGTTGGGAGAATTCAGTATGAAAGGATGTAGGTGTATGATGGAGAGCAAAAGGAAAAATATGCTCAAAAAAATGGACATCGCGAGAGATGAAAGTTTTATTGGAGGCCAAGTCCATAAGTTTGTAGCCCTTGTAACCGGTAGGATAACTGTAACGACCCGAAATTAAAAAAATTAAAACAATGGAGTCACCACCAATTTTATTTACTTTGGAAAAATTGGAAAACCTTTATTTGCAAACTGGTCTTAAAAATTATAAATCAAAGGTTCGGGATTCTAATTATACGCAAGGAAGGGTGGAAACTTAATCCCACTGCACCCTTGACACATCCGTTTAAAAACGGTTACCTTGAATTAATTGTGCGAGTTATTAATAGCTTTTAAAATTGTTTGCTTTATCCCTTTAAAATAAATATGATTGTTTAGGGAGTAGAAAGACTAAATATTAAAATTTTATTTTAGCTTGACGGAAAAGAGTTCCGCTCCGACATATCCTCCGGTACAGTGAGGAATTCAAAGCTACGTCGTTCTTTAGAAAATATTTGTGTGTTGATTGATTTTAATTTAAAAAAAAACAATTTTAGAGAAATTCAGTAGAAAGTTTTGGATTTGATGATCTATATTTATTTAAGTAATTTGTTGTTATTGTAAATTTTGAATCACCAAACCGTCACGGTTAAAATGATTCAAAAGATTATGGGATTAACAAGCTGTTTCAACTCAGCTAATCCCTCTTTTTTAAAATAGATTTGAAATTATTATTTCATTATTATTATGATTTTTAGATAAGTTTTGAATCACCAAGCCGTCACGACCAAAATGAATCAAAAGATTATGGGATTAACAAGCTGTCTCAACTCAGCTAATCCCTTTTTTTAGAAAAATTAGATTTGAAATTATTATTTTTTATTATTATAATTTTCAGATAAATTTCAAATCACCAAGCCGTCACGACCAAAATGAATCAAAACAAAGTTCACAGGGTTAACAAACTATCACGGTTAACTTACGTCTCTAATTTTAATATGATAATTTTTTATTTAGAAAAATATTGATAAAATCTAAACGGGTTTTGGGTCATCACTTGTGTAACGTAAAAAAAAAAAATGAAGAAAAAAACGGAAGGAAAAAAAAGGTTTTTTTTTTTGGAGTTACCCAACCCTAATTACCTCTTTGAGGCGAGTTGGCTCCCTCCGGTATCCCCACGAGCTTCGACTCTTTGAGCCGGCTATGGGACTAATCCGGAGTGCGGGGGATCAGTGATGGCTAAAGGTTCAGCCCCCTCCCCAAGAATGCATTCAGCAGGAACCGAACACATGTCTAACCCCACTAACTCAGCGCCAAGTTACCAACTGAGCTGCACCCATTGGGTGAAGGAAAAAAAAGGTAACGTCTGCGTCTTGAATATATAGGTATATAGACCAAAAGTTGAAATTTGCTACTTCCATTTTTATTCATTAGTATAATGCATAGCAAGACAAATTATATAGCATCGTGTAAAGAAATATTAGGTGCAGAGGGCATGGATCAAAGAAATTGAGGTTTACTAATCTATCATATTAAAACATTATTTTCATCATATCATAATATAATAAATAAAAGACCAAGTGTTAAGCTAACATGATTATTATAAAAAGAAAATGAGTTGAGAAATGGCAACAATCACCTCGTAGGTTTTCAGAGGTACAAATCAAAATAAAATATTCCGCGAGAACCTAAAGACGCGATACTATTTAAGCATATTATTGACTCGTGTCTTCAGCACTTGATGTCTTTGATAACTTCATGAAGATATTTTACGCTAATTAAATCTATCACATATCACGAAGACAACACCTAACGATAAGACAAAAACTCATGCACTCAGATTAAATGTGTGGTCTCCAAATGGCACAGGCAACAAACAAAATAGACAAAAATCCATGTACGCGTATCATGTGTGGCCGAGATCAAGAGATAAAAAATGACATAATATGGTTAAACTTGTTCATTCAACATTCAAGCTACGCTTCAGCATGCATATTTAAGGTCCATCATAAAATGAGATCACAATCTTTCTTCATCTTTATATCCCTAGAAGCTTCCAGATCAATCAACGAGAGGCATTAATATTTTAACACAAAAAACAACTCACAAGTTCTTAATCGAGTCAAGGTCCTCACGATGGTGATGGAGAGACTCGCAACAGTTGATGGTGGAGTATGAGCTTTAAACGATGTAGCACGGTGGTGGAAAATCTTTCAATGATGGCGCAAGGCAGTGGACGAAAACTGGGTAGCAGCGGACAACGTTAGTAGATTTCTTTGATGGCTGTGCAGTGACCTTCCCTGGTTATGAGAACGGAGAGACTTGCGGTGGCTGGCTACAGAGGATTTAAGTTGATTATTTTGGGTTTGTAGGTATTTCGGTCTTTGGGAGATTGTGATAGAGGTTATCGGTTGATATTAGGTTCTGGCTTCCCTTTATATTTCCCAAATCTCTCCGTTTAGACGAAAAAAGAAAAACCAACCCCTCAATCATCGAAGTCCCCCTTATTTATAGAATAAGTGTCCCTCCTCTTTTCTGACCATCCTCCTATTATTCGATGGGTTGAGAGAGAACCTGGGTTCCTCCATAAACCCCCCGGTGGTCTCTTTAAAGTTGTTCTTTATGATCTTTTCAATCTCTGCAAAATTTTAGCTCTTCCTCCCGTGCCAATCTTGGTGGTCTTCTCAGAATTCCATTTTTGTATATTGCTTCTTCTACCCTACAAATCAATCTCTGACTTTTTCCATTTTCATCCTCTCCTTTGGCTTCTCCCTTCTCCCCAAACTGTACCATGCTCCCTTGCGTGAGATGTTGTCATGATAGAAACCTTCCTTTGAGTCGTGTGCCAGGTTGTGTGTCTGCACAAGCAACATCCACTTGACAGCTAGTCTTGAAAATGAAAGATTGGAGGTACACACGATGCAGAGGCCATTTTGTCCATTGATATGTATTGGGTTGGTTTCATTTGTCTCTTAGAAGAATATGGGCCAATTTTGGCCTTTGTATCATGGATCAACCCATGATATGGATTAATGGATTGAGTTGTGGTTGAAAGATAGATTTGTTTTTTTTTATATATATTATATACATTTATTTCTGTTTTATTTTATTTTATTTGGGACAAAATAGGGTGTTCACAGTTGCCCCTCTTTATTTGTTTCCCGCTAGATAATTTGACAAATTGTAACTGGCATATTATCGTTGCAAAGAATAAATAAAGACATGAACTCTAATTTTGAACCAAAAGAAAATACATGTAGGTAAGATACAACCTAAAAAAAAAAATTAATACATTTAGCCTCTGAGCTCAGAACTAAATAACACGAATTTGACATGCGAGGCCTCTAAGCCTAAAAATTAAATACAATGAGCCTCTGAGTTCAGAAATAACATGCACTTGAAACGCAAGGCCTCTGAGCCTAAAATTAAATACAATGAGCCTGTGAGCTCGAAATTAGATGATAGAAAATTAAAAATGCAAGGCCTCCGAGCCTGAAATTGAATGCAATGAGCTTCTGAGCTCAAAATTAAGTGATAGAAATTTAAAATGTGTGGCCTCTGAGCCTGTAAATTAAATAACGGCGAGCCTCTGAGCTCGAGAATGGATAAATTTAGGATGCATGGCCTCTGAGCCTGAAATTAAATGCAATGAGCCTCTGAGCTCAAAATTAAATGACAGAAATTTAAAATGTGTGGCCTCTGAGCCTGAAATTAAATGCAATGAGCCTCTGAGCTCAAAATTAAATGACAGAAATTTAAATGTTGGCCTCTGAGCCTGAAAATTAAATTGTAATGAGCCTCTGAGCTCAAAAAAAATAAAAAAAATAAAAAAAAAACAAAAAATAAATAAATAAATAGATAGATAAATTAAAACACATAGCCTCTGAGCCTGAAATCATGAGCTCGAAATTGGATGCTTGTGAGAGAAATAAAAAATTTATAATGATGACAAAAATAAGGTAAAATTGTTAAGCTTTACTTAAACGATGAGAAAATAAAGTAGAATCAAGAAACTTTTCATTTTTCGAACGAAGAACTAAACTGACGACCAAAAAGAACTAAAGCCAATCAAACCCTCATTTGTGAGACTTTCATCAGGTCTCAACACCTCTTGTGAACCCATTTGTCCCATCATTTTCGCCTCTTTGATCTTCCTGCCTTTTCCATGAAAATTCACTCCCAACAACATGATTATACCACTCCCTTATGACTTATGTTATAAATTATCGGGTTCCACGATCAAAACCAATAATCGAATAATTGCTACGAGCAATGTTAGTCACATTGTTAAACTTAAATTACGTTACTCGAGACATAAACTTGATAAATAAATATGCATACATGAGTGGAAGAAGGAAAGAGAAATAAAAATGATGAGATAAGCAAAACCATTCCATTGATATGAAAGTTGATTGTACATGAAACCTTTGTGGGAGGAGATATTAGGCACGAAAAAAGGAAAAGGACAAGAGAAATTTTGAGATCCCACGAAAAATTTTCCCCAGTATCAGTCCCTTGTCATTCGTTGAATTGATTCTCTTCAGCTTTCCAGCTGCATCACCAATGAAGTCATGGTCTCTTCCGCGGTATGATCATTTGTTGCCTCTCTGGATCTTGCCCGTGTGTGCGTTACTTTTTTCAAAAATCTTGGGCAGTTTAGTTTCGGGTCCTTAATGTCCTAGTTGCACTTGCGGGTTTTCAACCTAACTGATTTTGTCTGCCTAACTTTGCTTGAGTGACCTTGTCGAGTCTTCAGCCTAACGAATTTTCTTTTTATCTGCCTGAATTTTTGCTTAAACCGCCCTTCCGGGTTTTCAATCTAACAGGCTTTTCTTTTTTGTTTGCCCTAATTTTTGCTTAGACCTCCCTTTTGGGTTTTTGATCTAACAGACTTCTCTTTTTCATATATATATATTTTTTTTTTAGGCATAGAATCTTTTGACAGCATCAGTATTTATTGGTCTTCGTAACTCCTGCCCTTCCATGTCTTGTAGAATTAATGCTCCCCCAGAAAAAGCATGTTTGACCACATAAGGGCCATCATAATTTGGAGCCCATTTTCCTCTAGCATCTTCTTGATTAGGCAAGATTTTCTTTAAGACCAGATCACCTGATTGGAATTCCCTCAGCCGGACTTTCTTGTTAAAGACTTTAGCCATTCTACCCTGATACAGCTGCCCGTGACAAAGAGCTGACAATCTTTTCTCTTCAATCATGTTCAGTTGTTCATATCGTGCTTTCACCCACTCGGACTCTTCTAATTCTGCCTCCATCAAAACCCTCAATAAAGGAATTTCAACTTTTATCGGAGAGACAACCTCCATTCCATATACCAAGGAGAAAGGTGTTGCCCCGGTACTCGTACTTATGTTGGTACGATACGCGTGTAAAGCATAAGGTAACATCTCATGCCAATCCTTATAACTCACAACCATCTTGGCAATGATCTTTTTGATATTCTTATTGGCTGCTTCAACTGCACCATTCATCTGAGGTCTATAAGGAGCTGAGTTGTGATGCTTGATCTTGAAATGCTCACATAGTTTTCGTACTTCTGCACCGTTAAGATTAGAAGCATTATCTGTAATTATTCTTTCTGGAATCCCATATCTGGAAATGATATCCCTCTTGAGAAACTTGACAAAAACCTTTTGTGAAATGTTGGCATACGATGAGGCTTCTATCCACTTGGTAAAATAATCTATTGCTACCAGGATAAAGCGATGTCCATTCGAGGCCTTTGGATTGATCAAGCCAATAACATATATTCCCCACATCGAGAACGGCCAAGGAGACACCATATTGTGTAATGGAAAAGGATGTGAATTGATACGGTCTGCATACATTTAACACTTTTGGCACTTTCGAACATGTTCTACGCAATCTGCCTCCATGGTGGACCAATAATATCCGCTCCTCATGATCTTGCGCGTCATCATATGTCCATTGGCATGAGTCCCACAAATTCCCTCATGGACTTCAATCATGATTGAGTGAGCTTCACGAGCATCTACGCATCTTAAAAGGGTGCCATCATGACTTCTCTTGTACAAAATTTCTCCATTCAAGAAAAAGGCCATCGACAACCGGCGAACGGTCTTCCTATGGGCTTCGTTTGCCCCAGTTGGGTATTCTCTGTGCTGAATATACTGTTTGATATCAAAGTACCAAGGTTTACCATCTGGCCCGTTCTCCACACTAGCGCAGTGAGCTGGTTCATCTCTCATCTCAACTTGGATAGGTTGAACGTCACTGAGGATATCTAGCTTAGTCATTGCAGCCAACGTGGCTAGAGCATCTGCAAATCGATTCTTGTCTCTAGTTAAATGCGAGAATTCTATTTCTTCAAACTCTGCAATCAACCGAGTCAAGTACTTTTGGTAGGGCACCAACTTCGCATCTTTAGTTTGCCACTCGCCATTCACTTGGTAAATGATAAGAGCTGAATCCCCAAATACTTCCAACCGTTTCACTCCTAAATTGATTGCAAGACGTAAACCGCTTGCACAAGCCTCATATTCTGCAATGTTATTGGTGCATTCAAAGTCCAACTTGATGGCCACCGGGTATTGCTTGCCAGTTGGTGAAATGACCACTGCTCCTACACCACTGCCGTGCATATTAACTGCCCCATCAAAATACATTTTCCATGCACTTTCCTCAATCTCATCTTCTTCTACTGCCAGTATTTCCCCGCCTGGAATTTCAATTTGCATTGACTGGTCGTCTTCAAGGGGATTTTCAGCTAGGTGATCTGCAATTGCGCTTCCCTTGATCGACTTCCGAGTCACGTATTGGATGTCAAATTCTGAAAATATCATCTGCCATTTTGAGACCTTTAAAGTAATATGAGGGCTTTCAAATATACACTTCAAAGGATCTATTCGAGATATCAACCAAGTGGTGTAATAAACATGTACTGTCGTAGTCTTTTTGAGCTCAACACTAGAGCACAACACGTCTTCTCGATTGCCATGTAACGAACCTCACATTCATTGAACTTCTTGCTAATGTAGTACACAGCTTGCTCTTTCTTACCAGACTCATCATGTTGCCCCAGCATTGCTCCCATGGAGGTGGGCAGCACAGTCAAATACAAAATCAAAGGGCGACCTGGTGTTGGCGGTACCAAGATAGGGGGTTCAACAAGTAAGCCTTTATTTTGTCGAACGCCTTCTGGAAATCTTCATCCCACTTCCCTGGTTGATTCTTCCTTAATAGCTTAAAGATAGGCTCACAAGTGCTAGTTAAGTTTGCAATGAATCTAGCAATATAATTGAGTAGTCCCAAGAAGCTTCTCACATCTCGCTCTGATTTAGGAGCGAGCATATCTCGTATTGCTTTTGCTTTTTCTGGATCCACCTGTATTCCTTCTCTACTAACAATGAAACCGAGCAATTTTCCTGAGGATGCGCCAAAAACACATTTGCTAGGGTTCAATCTCAACTGGTACTTTCGGAGTCGTTCGAACAACTTTTGCAGGACTTTCACATGACTCCCCCCTTCTTTTGACTTAGCAACTATGTCATCCACATACACTTCAATCTCCTTGTGCATCATGTCGTGGAATAATACAACCATAGCGCACTGATAAGTAGCCCCTGCATTCTTTAGTCCAAATGACATCACTCTATAACGAAATGTCCCCCAAGGAGTAATAAAAGCAGTTTTTTCTTTATCATCAACATTCATGAGAATTTGATTATACCCCGAATATCCATCCATAAATGAGAATGTATGATACTTGGCCGTATTATCAACAAGTACATCGATATGAGG
>NW_026898234.1:0-47656 GCF_033153095.1 Gastrolobium bilobum
CAAAACCATTGTGCAAGCTGTTAGGGAAAGATCAAGAATTTCTGTTTACTGATGATTGCTTGCATGCATTCAATGTGTTAAAAGACAAGTTGATCACTGCACCTATAATCATGGCACCTGATTTTTCATTACCTTTTGAGTTTATGTGTGATGTCAGTGATTTTGCTTTGTGGGTAGTGTTAGGTCAAAGGAAGGATAAACTATTGCATGTCATTTACTATGCTAGTAAAATTCTTAATGAGGCACAAAAGAATTATGCTACTACAGAGAAAGAGTTATTGGCAATAGTGTATGCTTTTGACAAATTCAGGTCATATCTGCTAGTGTCCAAGGTTATTGTTTACACTGACCATGCAGCTTTGAAGTATTTGTTAACAAAACAAGATGCTAAGCCCAGGTTACTCCGATGGATGTTACTTCTGCAAGAATTTGAAGTAGAAATCAAAGACAAAAAAGGAGTGGAGAACTTGGTGGCTGATCATTTATCTAGGATCACAGAGATACATCTACAAGAGGGACCGGAAGTGGTGATCAAGGAGGAGTTTCCTGATGAACAAATACTGGCCATAAGCACTATTTCCCAGTTGGTGCATGCTCAAGTCTTGTATGTTAACACACTACAATGGTTTGCTGATTTTGCTAACTACAGAGCTGCTGGAGCCATGCCTAAGGATTTCACTTACCAGCAGAGGAAGAAATTTCTACATGATGTGAGGAGATACATCTGGGATGAACCATACCTCTTCTATAGATGTTCAGATGGAGTAATCAGAAGATGCATTCCAGAAGAGGAGCAAAAGAGTGTATTATGGCACTGTCATGGTTCAGCCTATGGTGGTCATTTTGCAGGTGAGAGAACAGCAGCCAAGGTTTTGATATGTGGCTTTTACTGGCCCACATTGTACAAGGATGCCAGGAAATATGTGGAAGCATGTGACAACTGCCAAAGGACTGGAAACATCTCCAGGAGACATGAAATGCCTTTGAATAATATTCTGGAGGTGGAGATCTTTGATGTCTGGGGTATGGATTTCATGGGACATTTTCCCTCTTCCTACTCTAACAAGTATAACCTGGTGGCAGTTGATTATGTGTCGAAGTGGGTTGAAGCCATAGCCACACAGACCAACGATGCTAGAGTTGTGATAGCATTCCTGAAGAAAAACATATTTGTGAGATTTGGAGTTCCAAGAGCCATATTAAGTGATGGGGGAACCCGTTTTGATAACAGGTTTGTTGAAGATGTTCTTGCAAAGTATGCAGTAAGGCACAAAATAAACACCCCATGCCACCCACAGACTTGTGGTCAGGTTGAGATTTCCAATAGGGAACTTAAAAGAATTCTGGAGAAGACTGTTGGGAATGCTAGGACTCAATGGTCCAAGAAACTTGATGACACTTTGTGGGCATATAGGACAGCATTCAAGACTTCTATTGGAATGTCTCCATTTCAGTTGTTGTTTGGGAAAGCATGTCATTTGCCTGTGGAGTTGGAGCATAGAGCGTTATGGGCTGTTAAGTTCTTGAACTTTGACTCCAAAGCAGCAGGAGAGAAAACACTACTGCAATTGGATGAACTGGATGAATTCTGTCTGTCTGCTTATGAGAGTGCCAGCCTATACAAGGAGAAGACCAAGCTATGGCATGACAGGAAGATCACACCCAGGGATTTCAAGGTGGGAGATCAAGTGCTGTTATTCAACTCCAGGTTGAAATTGTTTCCAGGGAAGCTGAAGTCCAGATGGTCTGGACCATTTGTGGTTAAGAGTATGAAGTCTTATGGAGCGGTAGAAATATGTACTTGGGATTCTGACCGGAGTTTCACTGTAAATGGTCAGAGATTAAAACTGTACATTGGAAGTGCTGTGGACAGGAAACTGATTTCAGTTGCCCTGTTAGAGGTAAACTAGATCATAACCGTCAGTCTCGCGACGTTAAACACGCGCTGAGTGGGAGGCAACCCACTGTATCAGGTATGTAACATTAATGTTCATACCATATATATATAAAAAAAAGAAGAGAAGCGGGAAAATTTTTGAAAACTTTTAAGAAATTTTTTTGACAAGTGCTGGGCGCTAAAACTTCCATTCCGGACGTTTTAGCGTTCTAAGAGTTGCATCACAATGAAACTCTTTGGTCATGAGCGCTAAAACGTTCATACTAACCGTTTTATCGTTCCCCAATGCATCCAATTGCAAGCACTCTGGCCCAGTGCGCTAAAACGTCCTTGGTAACCGTTTTAGCGCGGTGCTGCACACAACATGTGCACATTTTTCTGGTCCTGGGCGCTAAAAATGTTTGGTTTCAATGTTTTAACGCCCTGTCACTTATTTGAATTACATGATTCTTTCCCTCGTTCTCTCACGCTCACTCTCTTATCTATTCTTATACACTCACTTTCCCTCACATTGCACCCTTGCAATCTTCCACTGTTTTCATTGCGTGCACCATATCCCATCATTTGATAACCAAGGTGCATTCTCTCTCTCTCACCCTATATTCTCTTGAGATTTTATTTCCATGTTGTATTCAAATGCTATCATCTCATTTAAGGTTTTCTCCATCTTCATTCCATGAACTACTTATTGATTCATGTTTTTATTCGAAAATATATGCTCATGTGTTTGTGATGTTTCTGTTCTTTCTTATTTTTGGGGTTTAGAGAAATCCCCATTCGCATTACACATATGCCATATGCACACATACACACTAGGTGTTCGATAGAATGCCTGACCCAGAAAAGCAGGACGCTAAAACGCTGGTCACTCAACGTTTTAGCGCTCAGCCAGTTTCATACACGGTTAAGAGTATCTCGCATAAACTTAAGAAAAGATGAGCAGAAAAATAGAAAAAAGACAAAACAGAAAGAAAGAAAAAAAAAATAAAAATAAAAAATAAAAAAATAAAAAATAAAAAAATAAAAAAAATAAACAAAGAATGCAGAAAAATAAATATGCAGAAAATTGATGCAGAATTTAAATGCAGAAAAATATTTTTGAAGAATGTATAAAGTGCAGAAAGTTAAAACGTCCAATCTAAAAGTTAATTAGTTACTTCTAATGTTGAAGAATTCGATCCCCGACAACGGCGCCAAAAACTCGATAGCGACTCGGCAAGTGCACCGGTCGTAAAGTAATAAAGTGTACCGGAGTACGAGATCGTTCACACGAGGATCAGAATTTTCAAACACTAGTTTGCTAATCGCGTCTTAGTTGGACAATCAAAGGTTTGGTTTGAGAGAATTTAGATGAAAAGAGTTGTGGTTCAAAGAACTTAAAATTAAAAACAAGTAAAAGCATGCAATATGAAAATTCAGAATTAAAAGGATAAATGAAGATGATGTTTGATTAAGATTTAAAATAAGCGTAGTTAAGGTTTCGACTTCCCCCAATATCCTCAATATATTATGAATTAAATGACCAAGAATCTGTTTCTTAATATATTGCCAATCAATTCTATCTAAGTTAATTACGGCTCAATTCCTTGTTACCATAAATCTATGTAATCTTGAAAGAACTCTAGTTCCCCGATTATTCCCCAAGAAAACATGCATTAAGATCAAGAATTACAAGATTGCATAATTACCCTATGTCTATTCCTATTCCTAGATCACAAGGATTACGATAAATTATCAAGTCAAGGTTCATGCACCAACATCCCTATTGTCATACAATTTCCCAAAATCATTCTATAAGGAACAAACTCATAGAAAGCATTAAAAACAAATAATTTATTCAATTATAAAAAGAACAGAATTCAGAGACAATTTATTTCATAAACATAAAGATTCAATTGGGTTCCATCTACCCTTAACTACATAAAAAAACTACTCTAGCATACTGAAAAGAAAATTAATAATAAAGAAAAGAGAACCCCAAGCCTTCATTGGTGTGATGTTGACTTGGTTTCTCCGTGTCCCAGCGCTCCATAACAGGATTCCTCCTTCAGTCTTGGTGTAATGCTCTGGAATTGTTGTCTATGTCTGACCCCAAGCTCTTTATTTATAGCCATTGGAGGTTGTATCCTTCATTGCATCTCTTGCCGTATCCATATTAGATTTGTAATTGATTCTCCAATTGTTTCCTTTTTGCAATTAATATCTTGTGGATTGGTTGAGAGATTTGAGCTTTGAATCTTGTATAATCTTCCTTCAATCTTCTATAGAATCAGCTTTGATATGTTTCCGCTTTAGTTCCATATCATAATTGGATAAATCTTCATTAAATCTCAGCAAATCTTTGTTAAATCTCGCTGTCTGAATCGGACTTGGGCGCTCAAGCGTGCTATTGGGCGCTTGAGCGCCCTGAATTGCCTAAATTTGATGTTGTTGTCAGGATTTGGGCGCTCGAGCGTGCTAATGGGCGCTCGAGCGTGCTCCTCGAGATGAAATTATGTATTCTCGGGCGCTTGAGCGTGCTGTTGGGCGCTTGAGTGCCCTAACTTGTCCAGTTTGGCTATTTTTCCTGCTTTCAAGAGCTCAAGCGTCCTCTTGTGCGATAGAGCGTGCTTTTCTGGACCTTGAATTGTAATATTTTGGTTTCCTTTGGTCCATATTGAGCCGCTACTTCTTCGTCATGATTTTTTTAGTACTTTTAGCACCAATTCTTGTGGTTTTACCTTCAAAAATGCAATTATTATCAACACATCAGCTCAATTTCCTATCTTATGCCTTAATTGTATTAAAACCTTGAATTCCATGCATTCTACTACATAATTCTTATATAATTTAGCCTAAAAACATGGTAAACCAAGGGTTTATCATCTACACCTCCACCTAAGAAGTCAGGAAAGAAAAGGTCCAGGGTACCTCAGGCTTCTGAGCCTACACCACCTCCACCTACATATGATGCCCATTTTTGGAAAAGTGCTGAGCACGAGGTCCGTTTTACCACCAAGACCTCTTCCAGGCCGTTTGTTAGGGAGAGGAAGTTCATCCTGGAAAAGGATGAGTATCCTGAGTTCCAGTCCCAGTTGGAAAAGAAGGACTGGGTAACTTTTGGTGAGATTCTGGTGGACAGTAGCCCAGCTATAGCAAGGGAATTCTTTGCTAATGCATAAAATGGTGATGAGGGTGGTAAGAGGAATTTCACCAGCTGGGTGAGGGGCAAGAAAGTCAAATATGATGCCCACACTATTCATAAGCTTCTGCACATCAGGCACTGTGATTACATTAATAACACCAGTTATGAGTTTAGAAGGAATTGGCAGAAGGTAAAAATTCCTCCTAGGAGAAGCAACCCAGAATTTGAGACTTGGTCCAAAATGAGGGCAACTGAGCCTGTATTGCAAACCATAGCCAAGCCCGGTGAAAAATGGGAGACGACCAAGGATAAGGTGAATCCTAAATTGCTTTGGTTGAGGCAGCTGAATGGGGAGGCTAGAGTCTGGTTCCATTTTGTAGTTTCAAATGTTATGCCCTCCTCCAACCAGGCGGAGGTAATTTTGATGAGAGCTGTCCTGATATACACTATCATGACCAAAGGGAAAGTGGAGCTTCCCATCCTTCTTCAGGACAACATATATGATATGGCCCATTCTGATAGCAGTTCACATGCTTTGGGTCACTGTTCTCTGATCCAGCTTCTGTGCCAGAAAGTTGGTGTGGATGTTACTGATAATGGGGTGCCAGTCAAATTGCACCTACCATTGATGCTAAGCTGATCAGGAGACAGTTGAGGATTGGAGGAGAAGGACCTATAGGGCTGACACCTGGCAGGAAACCCATGGCTGAGGAGGATTCTGAGATTGAACAAAGGATAAGATCAGGGGAGCAGTGGTTGATCAACAATGACATTCGTTTGGGGAATTTACGTCGCCGTCTAAAGTTTATGCAGATGAGTTAGCACTCATTTCAGACTCACATGATTAAGATGCTGACAAATATCTGTGAGGCTCAGAGTTTAGAGATAGCTGCATTCCAACCTGCTGTTTACCCTCATTCCGAGGAGGAGGATGCATTTGAGGCAGCTGTCCGCACACATTATGATGATCATGCTGATGAGGGAGAGACTGCTGATGCTGCTACTTCTGCCCAGCCTGCTGCTGCTACTGCTTCTGCCCAGACTGTTGCTGATGCCACAACTACAGATGCCACTGCAGCTGATGATCAGATTGTTAGTGATACTTCTGCCATGGATGAGGACAGAGTTGCTGATGCTGAGTACAACCCATTACCTGCTGCTGATCCAGGATCAAATCTTCTCTTTTCTGATGATGAGGAGTCAGAGCCTGACTAGACTCCTACTGTTTTACATTTTCAGTTTATATGGTTTTATTTTGGATTACATTGTTTACATTTTGTTATTTTGGTTATTTTGTACATTGGTTAAGTACATTGAGATTCACTGTTTTGCTTGAAACACATTTTGATAGTACTGATGCTATTGAATTATATATGAATGTGTTTTAGTGATCCACTCCTGTTTTAGATTTAAATTAGTTGCTGGGGACAACAATGTTTAAATCTGGGAATTGGGGTTTGATTGAATGACATACAAACTTCATGGAGATGTCACACGAGTGGATGAGCCAAAACAGGGAAACATCTCAATCTCTTTTCTTTAGTTTTTCTTTGTGAATAAGTTTTTAGTATAATTTAGATTTTAGTTGAAGTTTAGAATTTGGAATTCAGTTTTTTTATATGAAATTCCATAAGGATTTGACGGATCAGAATTTTAGATGATTGATCAAATTAAGGATACAATCTTATGCCTTGCATGTTGAGAAATGAAATGATTGCATGACTCATTCAATGTGTAAGAGTATAGAGATTAGTTTTGATGCATAGAGAGAAAGTCAAGCATGCACTCTAAACTGTGAGGAAATTGAGCCTATACAGAAAATTTTGTTCAGAGAGCACTTCACTGCATGAGTAACTCTAGAACTTGCCTTGTTTCTTGCTTGGAATAGTTGATGATGTATAGGGTAGAAATGATTGAGGCATTCCCTTCTTGAACCAGAAAGTCAAATGACCAACCTTTAAGTTCCTATTGCACGAAAAATTTGAGCCTAGCCTGTTGTCTATATAACCAAGGACCACAGTTATTCCAATCCTTCAGATTAAACGTTTCAGATAAGTGATAAGGGATGGAGAGTTCTGTGGGGAGGAAAGTTTTTTTGCAATAAGTGAATGCACAAGAAGTTGGAAATAAAGGAAAGAAAGAAGGAAAAGAAAGAAAAGGGTATGAAACACAAAGTGTTTGGAAGAGACAGAGGGAAGTATTAAAGACACAAAGTGTCTGAAGGAAAAAGAAAGAAAAAGAATTTTTTTTGTTAAAGACACAAAGTGTCAGGAAGAAAAGGAGGAAGAAAGGTTCAAAGAAAAGAACAAGGAATGAAAAGGAAGAAAGTTGGGGGAATTAGGAAGAAAATGATGAATACTGTGAATTCCCTCTCATCTGAATCTGATTCATTTGATCTGAACTTCCCTTTTTACAGAAATTCTTACCTCTAGTCAAGTCATATACCAAGCCTCATTGCCAATCATACCAAGCCCTTTATGATCTACCTTATAAATTGTTGTTACTGTGAACAGTAAGAAGATAGGCAAGCGTATGGCAGTTTGAGTGCAGTGAAGAGTGAGTGATAAGTACATCCTTAAACACTAGTGTGCAAGAGAGTTAAATTCTCACAATTTTTGAGAAGTTCCTAGTGATGGGGTGTTTTTGTTTGAAAAGTCTCTGTATATCATCTTTACTGATCTGTTGAAAAGCCACATATGATGTTGGGAAAGTCATAAGAAATAAGAGATTGCATGGTTTTAAGTTGTATCAATGTGATCTGTTGTTAATTGAAGTCCATCCTCATGAGTTTCATTTGTAAAGAATCTTAAACCTTTCCCTGTTGTAATATCATCACTGAGGACAGCAAAGTCCAAATCTGGGAATTATGATAAACCCTTAGTTCATCAAGTTTTTCAGCATGAATTAGTATCAATTTGTGTGATTAATTGGATGAAAAAGAGGTTAATATCCTGAATTCCCTCAAGTACAAGTTCTGAAAGCTTTGTTGAAAAATTACACTGTCTTGTAGGGAAATGAAGCTTAAGGAGAAGCAGAAAGAAAGACGAAGATTCTGGAGAAAGGGAGCAATGCCTAAGTGTTGAGCGCTAAAACTTCCATACAGAACGTTTTAGCGCGCTGCTGCAAACGAAGGACAAAAGTTGCTGGTGCTGAGCGCTAAAACGTTCACACAGAACGTTTTAGCGCGCTGCTGCAATCTGAGGACAAAAGTTGCAGGTCTTGGGCGCTAAAACTTCCTGATCAAACGTTTTAGCGCCCTGCTGTTGGAAAAAGACTATGGTCTCGAACGCTAAAACATTCAAACTAAGTGTTTTAGCGTTGAAGTCAGTTGTAAGCAGTTGAGCATTCACCAGACATGGACGCTAAAACGTTCAACAGTTCACGTTTTAGCGCCCAAGTTAGTTAAAAGCAGTTGGGCATCCATCAAACATGGACACTAAAACGCCCATTCATGAACGTTTTAGCGCCCATGTTAGTTTTCAGTTATAATTTGTAACACTATAAAAGGCATGGGCCTTCACATTTGTCATAGATCTGATTCTATCTCTCTCTCCCATATCATATCCTCTGATCTGACTTCTCTCTCTTACTTTCCAAATTCTTTAGGACTTAGTTCTTGTATTAGTTAGTTTCCTATGTAATTGCACTTGAAGATTGAAGACTTACTATCATGACAATGGAGTTTGATCTTTCTTCTTCCTTTGTTTATATTTCAATTATGTCTGAATAGAGTTCTTTGTAGTCTGATTCAATGGAACTCAAGTTTGAATTTATGAATAGTTAATTAGATTTCTTGTTTATTTATTATGTGATTTGTATGAAGTTGTCTTGATTAATTCTTCATGTTAAGGAGTAGTGTAGAACAGACATGTTTACATTGTTTCTATATTTGACAACTTCATCATCAGTGTTCTAGTAGTCAAGACATTGATGCTAGGATTTCTGATGTGATCTTAAGACCTTAGTAATTAATGCATGTATTAAGAAAGGAATCACCAAGACATTGAGGTTTCTAATTAATGTGTCTATCAAGGTAGTAAGACATTACATCTTGATGATAAGAAAAAGGTTGATCAACATTACATAGTAGATATTCATCATGAAAATTGGTTCATCTATAAATTCATTCTTGAGGGAAATTGACATCTGACTACTTATTTTAAATTATATTCACACTTTATTTGTTTATCAAATCTTTAATTTTAATTCAAATTTAATTTCTGGTGACAAGAAATAAATGCAATTCATAATCTTTTGGTTGATTCAACTTAACAATATTTGGTTAGTCAATGCTTGACACAATTCCTCGTGGGAACGATCTTTACTCATCATTTTATTACTTGTTTGACTACTACACTTGCTAATCTGACAACGTTGTCACACTAGCCGTGAGTCCTTAGGGCATGCCCAAGAGTATACCTACGAGTCTCCATTTTTCAGGCAGACAAGATATACAATCAAAGCAAGCCTTCCAGAGCACATGTCTATACGAAAACGTTAGGTCTAAGGAAAGAGACACCCAAATAATAAGAGAATTTACCTATTGATACTATCTGTGAGATTTCCTTATAGTTTCTCTTTGTGGGTCAGTTCAGTGCGAGCTATTCTCCAATAGGCCCACCCACGAGTCAGCTAAGACATCTCCATGTTTGTAGCTCACGAGGACTCTACCTTGCATCTCCATGCAAGTAGCTGAGTCGTGCTAGTCTTACCCGAGATCACCAATGCCCATTATCGGTATCTCTAGATTAGGAGTATATTTCTGGCAATCGACGTCTGGTGTCATTGAGCCCTCATGATCGTGATCCCTATCACAAATCCTCAATGTGAGACCTGTTCCATTGCAAGGGCTTTATCCAGTTACTCGTATTCAATATTTGAGACATGCAATATGAAACAAGATAAATAATGCTTTTATTCATAACAAATAAAGAAGTACATGGGTCCATCTGACTCTCAGATTGTCTCTAGGACACCTATGTACTAACAATCTCCCACTTGGCCTAGAGCCAATCTGACCAAAATCTATATCCTAAAGCCTCACAATCACTATCATGTTTTCTTTGAGAAACTCCTTTTGTCAGAGAATCGGCTAGGTTATCTTTTGTGGGAACATAGTTTATCTTTACATCCATCCTATCAATGATTACTCTAATCATGTGATATCTGCGGAGCACGTGTTTTGATCTTTGATGAGACCTGGGTTCCTTTGCCTGCGCAATAGCACCATTGTTGTCACAATACAACTGTATGGGCTCACTAACGCTGGGAACCACTCCAAGTTCAGTGATGAACTTCTTGATCCACACCGCCTCCTTAGGTGCTTCTGAAGCCGCTATATATTAAGCCTCTGTCATTGAATCTACTATAGTCTCTTGTTTGGAACTTTTCAAATCATTGCTCCACCATTTAAGGTGAATACGAACCCTGATTGTGATTTACAATCATCTTTGTCACTTTGGAAGCTAGCATCAGTGAACCCTTTCACTGCTAGCTCATTAACTCCACCATACACCAGAAACATATCCTTAGTCCTTCTCAAGTACTTTTGCAGATTGTTTTGACTGTTGTCCAGTGACCCTCTCAAGGGTCTGCCTGGTACTTGCTCGTTATGCTTAAAGCATAAGAGACATCTGGTCTTGTACTACTCATGGCATACATGATGGATCTGATAGCCGAAGCGTATGGTATCTCACTCATGCGATCCTTCTCTTGTTGTATCTTACGACACAGCCTTAGAAAGGTGCACACCATGATTGACAGGACGAAAACTCATTTTCGACCCTTCCATACTAAATCTCCTTAGTATTTTGTCAATGTACGTAGATTGGGATAATCACAACAGCCTCTTAGTTTTATCTCTATAGATCTTTATACCCAGTATATAGGCTGCCTCTCCCAAATCTTTCATGGTGAAGCTTTCAGAAAGCAACTCCTTAATTGTTTGAAGTGTAGGGATGTCATTCCCTATCAGAGTATGTCATCCACATAAAGCACCAAGTAAATAACATTGCTCCCACTAACCTTCTTGTAAACACAAGACTCATGCCTGTTCTTGATGAAACCGTTGAAAGAAAATGGCCTTGAAGGCCGTAGGCATGTGAGGATGAATTTTTTTTTTCAAGAGCGGAAACACACATGCAAATAAAGATACGTACTTTAGGACGTGATGATACCTTTATTCGTGATTCAAAACTCCAAGATATCAGTGTTAGGTTTGAAGGTTCAAACCCTCTAACGTTGATCCACACCACCTTACGTCAAGATGCAAGAACCCTTCTTGAAAAGCCACCAAATGAACACCACAAGGAAGGCACTTTAGGTGTCCCAATAGGAGAAGAAGAAGGCAAGGTTAATGTGTTTAGATGAGTGAATTTTCAGCATGAAAAATCACAAAAGTGGCGCATGGAACACTATGAGAAAAGGCTAGGTAATTTTCAAAAAACCCTATAGAGAACCTCACAAAAGCAAGCACACATGGAGATGAGAGAATGATTGAATTAAATCACATTTTTCTCCCAAAAATCTAACCTATGTAGCGTCCAATGGTGGAGGAATAAGTGGAGTTGTTGCAAATCAAATCTAGCCAACAACCTCCTATAATATCCTCCTGGGATCAAATCCATATCTGGTCAAAAATCTGACTTAATAACCATTATATGGCCAGCCATATGGTGCGCCCTTATTCAGCCCAAAAAGAGTTCAAATACATTGAGTAGTTGCATTCAAATTTGAACCTACTCACTCACTCATTCTCTCAACCAACCAAATCTAATTGGAGCATATTTGGTTGATCATATGACCATCATAAGACCCCAAAATCAGTGCCCCAAATCAGCCTTGGATGATGCCCAAAGATCTCCTCTTGATATTTGAGATTTGTTCCAACAAGATCTTATCTTATCCTTTTGTTATGAAATAACTTTTCATAGCCAATTCAAATTCGAATTCAAACATTTAAATTCAAATGTTCAAACATTTAAATTCATAATTCAAATTCTAAATTTAAATATTTGATAATTAATTTAACTAATTAAATTAATTAATAATGTCTTGGACCATCCAAGCCCATTACTTGTACCATGCGCCTTTTCCCTCTTAGGTGGGCTTCCAAACTTCTTCTTGGGCCAACAACCTTTATTAGGCCCAATACCTTTAATGCTATATCATCAAGACAATAAGGTGGTAGTGTGTGACCCATTAGGCCCAACATAGCCACTGACATAAATGGGCTTGGGCCCGACAAGCCCACAACCCATTTAATGACAACACAGAGCACTGGCAATGCTTTGTTGCCCCAGAGCTAGTTAGGTTAATGACATGATCATCCTATTACATATATTTGGTTACCGTATGTATTTCCTTTCGTCTCGGTTACCTTCCCTTTAAACCTAGGGTGAAGAAATGTATCAACCCTTACGGCTTAGCATAAGCTTTAATTCAAAATATGGAATCTTCAATTTATTGACTCTAAAGGCGGATCATCTCAAGATCACTTTTACTATGCATATATTCCCGAGTCTTGTAAATGTCATCCCGATTTCTCCGGTTTACAGATAACCTAATCCCTGACAGAGATTTGACGAATTCTTTCAGCTTATCATCCTAGGCTTGTGCTCTTTCAGAACATGCCCAAAAATATACCTATGAGTCTCCATGTGTAACATCCCGATTTTCACCAATTAGTGTAACACCTCCCTTGTGTGCACCCAAGAGAGTTGTTTGCTAAGTGGAATTAGAGTTCATTCGTCGTATATTTTAAGCATTGAAAAAATCATTTTGATGTTTCTAATTAAAACTTATACTTAAAATCGGTTTCCTTATTAAATCAGAGTGTACTTTCAAAATTTCTTAACTTGCTGAAAATATTAATTTCTGGCAGACGTTACTGTCTTGCAAAATTCGTGTAAAATCCAGTTTTCAAAATTCCATTGTAACTTTTACATAATCTGAAAATAGACACGTGGGGCTTCGCGTGCATATAAAATATAAGCGAAACGGAGGTCTGTAGCCCCACTAAATATAACTCACAAAGTGCTCGCAAGACTGTTGAAAACCAACACTTAAATAAAACGTCAGAAATTATTTTCGCAAAACGTTTATAGAATTTGTTTCCAAAATATTTGCTGATCATAAAAGTCTTAAAACAGCAATAAAATCATAATCCAACAATAATCCAAACTACTCAGCTTAATACAGTCATCCAGCAAATAAACAGCAAAAGTCCAGACAGCAGCACATAACAGTAGATATCCATATACTCATGTCTTCATATGCTCTTTCGTCCTCCTACCATTTTGTAAAAATAGCAGCCCCAAAGGGGTGAGAAAAACCCCAGTAGTGTGGCAACAAAACCAGTATTGCAACAGTACTAACT
Source organism: Gastrolobium bilobum (assembly GCF_033153095.1). Lineage (NCBI taxonomy): Eukaryota > Viridiplantae > Streptophyta > Magnoliopsida > Fabales > Fabaceae > Gastrolobium > Gastrolobium bilobum. The sequence goes on from NW_026898234.1 coordinate 13,399, forward strand.
AGATATAGAATTAAAAAACAGTCACATCATCAGTTCGAATCCGTCAAATACTAATCGTAATCATATCGCGTATATAACGCCAGAAGTACTGATAATATTGCGTATATAATGCCAGAAGTGTACGTTCATAGCACTACGGTGCACGTATCACTAACAAACACAGTGGATATTCCTGGGTGGCTCCAATAGAAGGATTCCAACTGTGACCTATGCGGACGGAAGCCAAGTGTCCCATACCCTGGTACCGAAGGGATGCCTACATGATGCGTGCTCAAACGTATGCATACTTCTCATAATTATTTTCAGATGTCAACATGAAACTCATGCATGTATGCAATGTCATGGATCACACACGAACATACAGTTAAAAATCATGAATGTTTATGCATGACTAGATAATAATCAAGATACATATATCTCATGGATTCAAATATCAGAATGCTGTATAACAAGTATTCTCCACAACAGAATATCCAGCATATTATATCCATGAACAGAATACCAATATCGTATATAGAATCCAGATCCAAAACATGAGAGCAACAATTCATAATCCCATAGACTACCTAGTAGTCACAGAAGGTAATGCCACCAAACACTTACCTCACACGTGCCACAATTACTTTACCAAACAGCAGCGAAATAGTCCACGGTCTTTATAGTAGGCCTCCAAGAGAGTTGTTCACTAATTGGTATCAGAGCAGTTTTGATTCAAGGTGTCTGTATTTGATGAAATATCTGTTGTTTGTACATGATTGCTGAATGGTCAATGTTTGAATTTATTGATTATTTGTATATGTTCGTTGCGTTGTTGCTGTTTGAACTTAGCTGTGAATGGGTTACTGGTTAAAATTGCCTTATAGTTGGAGGTGTGACGACACTGGTAGCACACTGTATTAAGCATGGCTGTGCCCATTCCCTTGCTAGGTGGTAAGCCTGATCAACTCACTGTCGCGCAAGTCGTGTATGCACAATCATGGTTATCACAGGGTACACATGTGTCTGAGCACTATGTGTGGAATAGGGAATTGTTACTTGAATTAATGATTAATTATAAATTCTGTTTCTTAAGGATTATAAGGAAGGTTTTATATATCTAAACTTGATGTATATCTTTCTGTGATATTCTGAGCTGTGGATGATTATAAGTTGTCTTTAAATAATGATTGCTGCTACATATTTCTGATTTATGATTTTTCTTGTGTGTTGTGATTGTAGCATCTAGCTGGGTAATAGAAACTGTTATTCTGTTTCACTGATTCTATTGAGTCTCGTAGCTGAGTAAGGGTAGCAGAGATATAATCATGACTATTGATGTAGTTATGTAGTTTTACGAAGAACTTGTTATTTGACCTGAAACTATATGTAGATAAACTTATGTTGGGATAGACCACTTACCTAAGTAGATCCGGTAAGTGCTCTTTGAACATAGAAATAGAATTAATTTAAGACTCAAACATGTGGGTCTGAAACCCTTGCAAATCTTCTAATGGTGAATTGGCACTAGACATCATTCTTGAGAAAGAAACTGTTAAACAAAGTGGTGATGCATGTAGGATTGTACTTGCCTCCTATCTCCTTGTCCTTCATGTGAGTGATACTTGCTGTTTTAATCCATGCGTGTGGGATTGCTTTGTATGATTTTGACCGCTTTTGGACTTGCATATAATTTATTGTCTGTGATTATAGTTACGGATTTCAGGTGGTGATTATTTGAATTTATCAGTTTAGATTGTTAACTTTATATTGGTACAACCTATACTAACAATATGCATCTGCTTTTCGGTAGCCCGGATCGGAAGAACTCCACAGTTAAGCGTGCTTGACTTGGAGCAATTCTGGGATGGGTGACATCCTGGGATGTTTCACCGGGAAGTGTGCGAGTAAGGAAAAAGCACACTGAAAAGTCTCGTGTCAGTATGTGGGGATAGTCATTGATTCTTGAAGTGGTCGTACGTTACAAGTGGTATCAGAGCAGGCCTCTCTTCCAGTACGATGTGGTTCGAGGATGAACCAGGCGGAAGCTGGTGGGCATGTAACATCCCGAGCGCTGACGAGGCACGGACAAGGAGCGGCTCCTGACAGGCTTCCAGTGGGGGGTTACATGCATGAATGAATCGAATCGACAACCGAAAGAGAGGGATTCCAAAGGCTGTGCATGTATGAGACTGCACAGTTTGGGATAGCTTATAAGAATTAATTGGTACTACCTATACTAACAAGATGCATCTGCTTTTCGGTAGCCCAGATCGAAAGAACTCCACAGTTAAGCGTGCTTGACTTGGAGCAATTCTGGGATGGGTGACCTCTTGGGAAGTTTCCCCGGGAAGTGTGCGAGTGAGGAAAAAGCACACTGAAAAGTCTCATGTTAGTATGTGGGGATAGTCATTGATTCTTGAAGCGGTCGGGCGTTACAAGATTAGTGTAACACCCTCCCTTGTGTGCACCCAAGAGAGTTGTTTGCTACGCGAAATCAGAGTTCATTCGTTGTATATTTTAAGCACTGAAAAAAATCATTTTGATGTTGCTAATTAAAACTTATACTTAAAATCAGTTTCCTTATTAAATCAGAGTGTACTTTCAAAATTTCTCAACTTGCTGAAAATATTAATTTCTGGCAGACGTTGCTGTCTTGCAAAATTCATGTAAAATCCAGTTTTCAAAATTCCATTGTAATGTTTACATAATCTGAAAATAGACACGTGGGGCTTCGCGTGCATATAAAATATAAGCGAAACGGAGGTCTGTAGCCCACTAAATATAACTCGCAAAGTGCTCGCAAGACTGTTTAAAACCAACACTTAAATAAAACGTCAGAAATTATTTTCGCAAAACGTTTATAGAATTTGTTTCCAAAATATTTACTGATCATAAAAGTCTTAAAATAGCAATAAGATCATAATCCAATAATAATCCAAACTACTCAGCTTAATATAGTCATCCAACAAGTAAACAGCAAAAGTCCAGATAGCAGCACATAATAGTAGATATCCATATAATCATGTCTTCATATGCTCTTCCGTCCTCCAGCCATTTTGTAAAAATAGCAGCCCTAAAGGGGTGAGAAAAATCCCAGTAGTGTGGCAACAAAACCAGTAATGCAACAGTACTAACTAGATACAGAATTACAAAACAGTCACATCATCAGTTCGAATCTGTCAAATACTAATCATAATCATATTGCGTGTATAACGCCAGAAGTACTGATAATATTGCGTATATAACCCCAGAAGTGTACGTTTATAGCACTACGGTGCACGTATCACTAACAGACACAGTGGATATTCCTGGGTGGCTCCAACAAAAGGATTCCAACTGTGACCTATGCAGACGGAAGCCAAGTGTCCCATACCCTGGTACCGAAAGGATGCCTACATGATGCGTGCTCAAACGTATGCATACTTTTCATAATTATTTTCAGATGTCAACATGAAACTTATGCATGTATGTTATGTCATGGATCACACACGAACATACAGTTAAAAATCATGAATGTTTATGCATGACTAGATAATAATCAAGATACATATATCTCATGGATTCAAATATCAGAATGATGTATAAAAATTATTCTCCACAACAGAATATCCAGCATATTATATCCATGAACAGAATATGAATATCGCATACAGAATCCAGATCCAAAACATGAGAGCAACAATTCATAATCCCACATACTAGCTAGTAGTCACAGAAGGTAATGCCACCAGACACTTACCTCACACGTGCCACAATTACATTACCAAACAGCAGCGAAATAGTCCACGGTCTTTATAGTATAGCGCATCTAATATACCATTGTAGTAAGTCAAGATTCTATAACATTTTTCCCTTAAATCACAAATAATTTCTAGGCTTGTAATCCTAGTACCTTAATCGACTTATGATGCTTCTAAGACCAATTAATTTCCTGCCCATAAAGTATCTCATCAACGGTTACTAGCTAGCATTTTCCAAGGTTCACAACATGCTACAGGTTCGGTTTTTAAACATCATGCATAGCAATAATTCTAAGATCTCAAGCTAAGGCAGATTCGGTTTTAAGGCTTCTCTTAAGACAGTAATTTTTCTGACTTCGTCTAATTTTATAAAATTGTATAGCAACAATACTCAATGTTTAACAGCGAAACAAATTCCAAGACTACAACCAAAACAGAATCGGTTTTCTAAAACATCAAGGATTACGTTCCCCAAACTCAAACAATCTATCTATGGTGCGCTAAGTAGCCTAAAGCGGCTGTCCTTTATATATCAACTCATGCAAAGCTTGAGGTACACTAGATTATAACCCAATAGTCCCAAAATTAATTAGAAAAATCATTTCCAAAATTGTTTTCTTTATGTTTTCAAGCTAGGGTCCAAAGGATTTAATATTGCAAGAACAACAAAGGCTAAAAACATTTATAAGAACTACTTTCTAACATGCTTCACGACTTGAGCAGAGGAGAGGAAGAGAGGTTCTTTGCTTACCTCTTTGCAAGCACCCAAGAAAACCCTAAATGGACCATGATTAACACCTCAATCCCTTAAGCTTCCACGAAACAGCAAGCTTAACCCTTCTAAATGGTGACCTTGCGCACAAGAGGAGAGGAAAGATTAGCTTGAGTTAGTGCCTACATGCAATAGAACATCTTCAACCAAATGTGGTAAGAGGATGCAAGGAGAAGAAACTATACTCTACCTCCTTATATTAAGAACTTCGGGTGAGCAAAGGAGAAAAGATGAAGGCTTGGTGGTAGTTGTTCACTAGAAGTCCACGAATTGAGGCAAGAACATAGGGAGGATGTGAAATTAATTCTTGATGTTAACTCTCTCTATTTGTGTCACGGTTTAAGGGGGATGAGATGGAACTAATGAAGCGAAGTTTTATTTCAAAAGGAGAAGCCAGAATTCATATGATTCTTCTCCTCCAAAGCTGCGCACAGAATGGACGTGCTAAGGAGGGATGTGTGACTATTTAGGTTCTATTTTAACAAAATAAACTCCCCAACTTAATACTCAATAATAGCGCTTGGGAGAGTTAGGAAGAGTGGGGCTGGAAGGCTGATTTAATTTTGCTAGCAAGGTCAGAAAATTATCTTAGTCTTCCCTCTTTATGGAGCGCTTAAAGAGGTGCAGATGTGGTGGCATTTCTGCCCACTTAGAATGCATGGAAACTGACTCCATTACTCCTATAGGCTGCATGTTTTAAAGCTGATTTTCTTTGGATGGTTCAACAAGTAAGCACTAGCTTTTTGCACAATCCATGCGCATGAGGGGAAATGAGTGATGAGTGGGCTGACTTGCTCTCTTCTTAAGGAATTCCAATCAGAATTTTCTGCTCCCCTCACTCTATTCTATGCGCACATGTGGAGAGAAACAAGGATAGGGTTTTGCCAAGTGGTGATCACTAACCAATTAAGGGCTGCCTTGTGAGATTTCTAGAGATAGGATTAGGGTAATTGCAAGAAGATGGGCTGAATCACAAACACCTTAAAGCCCTAAGGCTTCGGCCAAAGAGAGAGATGAGAACCAAAAATACAAGCCCAAAGGTGTTGGTAACTTAGGTACTAACCCACCATTATCAATTCCCAAGTCTTATAATTATTATGAATCGTTATATATGTTACAATTAATTTATTCCTATATTTTATAACTAAAGTTTCACATGTTTAACATAATTATTCCCTTACCATGGTCATTCAAATAATTCCCTAACTTAAATTAATTCCCTTCTAGGGAAAATAGCTATATAGTTCGCAAACCATACAGGTAGCCACATATAATTCGAATTCCACTAAAGCATCCTTATTCCTCATAGTACTTTATGTATTTTTCCTAGTTACATGGGATGTTACATCATATGCCCCCTAGGTTGTAACTGCGGTTTCTTCCTAAAATGTAACTAATATTATTGGACATTCATCCCATCATAGTCATATGTAAGTAATTCAAATTCAATACATGTATTCACATTATTAGTGCTAGTTTACATAAGTTCCCGATTTTCACGGGATTTTACACCATGTTTCAGGCAAACGAGGTATACAATCAAAACATGCCTTCTAGAACACAGTCTAGTGACAACTTATGGTTTAAGGAAAGACATACCCAAATATTAAGAGACTGCTCTAATGATACTTTTGTAAGATTTCCTCATAGAGCTCTTTGTGGGTCTGTTCAGTGCGAGCTATACCCTTATAGGTCCACCCACGACTTTAGCTAAGACATCTCCATATCTGTAGCTCATGAGGTCTTTACCTTGTATCCGAATACAAGTAGATAAGTTGTGCTAGTCTTACCCGAGATTACTGATCCCCATTCTCAGTGTCTCTAGACTAGAAACATAAAATTAGGAATAAACATCTGGTATCCTTAAATTCTCATGACCGTGATCTCTTCACAGATACTCAAGAGATACCTATTTTATTCCAAGGGGTTTATCCAGTTACTCATATAATATATTAACAATAATATTGAGACAAAATATGAAACAGGATAAAGAGTGCTTATTATTTATTTGCTACAATATAAAAAGGTCCACATATGTCATAATCTAATCAAAAGATTATCTCTAGGACATCTATATACTAACAACTGTTACGCCTAACAACCTCATCAAAACGAATGTTCCAACTCCGTGATGCTTGCTTTAGCCCATATATTAACCTTTGAAGTTTGCATACTATATACTTCTGGCCTTTGGATTCAAAACCTTCAGGTTGTGTCATATACACCTTCTCCTTCAAGAACCCATTCAAGAAGGCATTCTTCACATCCTTTTGCCAAATTTCATAATCATTATATGTTGCTATAGCTAGCATGATCCGAATAGATTTGATCATGGCAACAGTGAGATAGTCTCGTCATAGTCAACTTATTGTCTTTAGTGATATCCTTTCGCAACCAACCTAGCTTTATAGGTTTGAACGTTGCCATCTGCATCAATCTTTTTCTTAAAGACCCATTTACATCCAGTAGGAACCATTCCTTCTGGATGTGGAACCAAAGTCCATACCTGGTTTTGATGCATCGAGTCTATTTCAGACCTCATGGCTTCAAGCCATTTGGAGGAGTCAACATCCTTGACTGTCTCCTCATAGTTACAAGGTTCGTCATCCTTAACGGTTTGCTAATTCTCAATCACATAACCGTACCTCTCAGGTGGTTGACTAACCTTAGTAGACCTACGAAGTTATGTGTTTACTTATCCATTGGAGAATGTCGCCTGCGGAGCAGACTCAGGTTCTTTAATCTGTTCTTGTGGGCTTTGAACTTCTTCAAGTTCAATTTTACTCCCACTAGCTCTTTGAGAAATGAGATCCTCTGATTTCAGTGCTTTGACATATGCTAGAGATCCCAAAACCTTGAGGTAGCTCAAGTTTGGTCTCCTACCAGTCCATATCTCATATGGAGTGGTCTGAACAGATTTAGAAGGTACCCTATTCAGAAGGTATGCTGCAGTGCTTAAGGCATACCCCAAAATGATTTTGGGAGTTCTGTCTCCCTCATCATGGACCTAACCATATCCAGTAAGGTTCGGTTCCTCCTTTCGAATACACCATTTGGGTGTGGCGTGTAAGGCACAGTAAACTGTGAGAGAATCCCATTCTCGTTTAGATAATCTTGAAACCCGTTGCTCAGATATTCGCCACCACGATCTGATCGTAATGTCTTAATCATCTTGCATCGTTGTTTCTGTACTTCACTCCTATACACTCTAAACTTTTCAAAGGCTTCAGATTTATGTCTCATCAGGTATACATACCCAAATCTTGATGTATCATTAGTAAAGGAAATAAAGTAGGAATATCCACCTCTAGCATTGACATACATTGGACCACATACATCAGAGTGAATGAGTCCTAATAACTCACTACCCCTATGACTCTCAAGCCTTTTGCGCTTGGTCTGAGTCATTTTCCCAGCTAGACAAGACTCACAAGGTCCATAGGATTCTATATCCATGGAATCTAGGTGTCCATTTGCATGTAGCCTACAAAGTCTTTTTTCATTTATGTGTCCTAGTCTACAATGCCAAAGATAAAATTTATTATTTATCCTAGGTCGTTTCACATTCACATTGAAGACTTTATTTTCCATTTCTAGAACATATAAGCCATTTACCAAAGAAGCAGCAGCAAAAACCAATATAATTCATAATGATAGAAAATTCACTACTCTTAATAGTAAATATAAAACGATCTCGTTCTAAACAAGAAATAGAAATAATGTTTCTAGAAATGTTAGGAACATAAAGACAATTCTTCAAATACAGCGTAAGGCCCGTACACGAAATAAGGTCAACATCTCCAATAGCCAATGCAACAACTCTTGCTCCATTCCCAACTCGAAGATCCACCTCGTTCTTGTCAAGCTTCCTCGGATTCCTTAGCACCTGCAACATATTCCAGATGTGAGAACCACAACAGGTATCCAATACCCATGAAGGCGGGTTAGCACAAGAAAAATTAACCTCAATCATGTAAATACCTGAGGTAGAAGCATCACCATGCTTCTTTTCTATTACACCTTTGATGTAGTCAGGACAGTTCCTCTTCCAATGGCCTTTCTTGCCACAATGGAAGCACTCAACGTCATTTTTATCCTTGCCCTTACCTTTGGCCTTGCCCGTCTTCTTATTGGACTTTCCTTTGGGCTTGAGGGGATTGGGCTTCACAAGCTCTTTCCTTTTACCCTTATCCTTGGTCTTGGAAGACCCACCAATAAGAAGAGCTTGTGTCTTATCCTTTTTGATAGACACCTCAACGGTAGTTAACATGCTTAACAACTGAGGCAGTGTAACATTCATCGAATGCATGTTATAGTTCATAATGAACCCACTGAAAGAAGGAGGAAGAGATGATAGAACTAAGTCATTAATTAATTCAGCATCCATTATGAAGCCTAGACCCTCTAGCTTCTCAATGAGCGCTATCATCTTTAGGACATGGCGGTTAAAAGACATGCCTTCAGTCATCTTGCATAGGAACAATTCCCTAGAGGTCTCATACCTCTCATGCTTATCCTTCTTATCATACAACTCCTTGAGATGAAGGATAATGGAGGGGCATCCATATGCTCGTGCTGTTTATGCAGCTCGGGTGACATGGATGCCAGCTTGATGCAACAAGCCAACACATTATCATCCATGTGTTGCTTGTGGGCCTCGAAATCAAATTTCGCGAACCCATATTCCCCTTCCTTAGGCACAATAGGTAAAGCAGCGTCAAGGACATAAGCAACTTTATTGGCCCGCAAAACAATTCTGACGTTCCGATACCATTCCATGAAATTAGGACTGGTCAACTTGTTCGTTTCGAGAATAGTACGCAGAGACAAATGAGCCGACATATTAAGCTGAATAGGATGTAAAAACAAAATAATTAATATTGTTATAAATAGACCATATTATTAAAGACTTCAAATAAATGGCCCCTCCCATTATTTTGTCTAAGTCAATGACCCTTTTCCTTATTGACCTAGGGCTATTTGTAAGGACCCGCACCGTTAATTAAGGAAGTTAATTAATTAATTATGTGAAATTAGAAAATAATTCTATAATTGACCCTAATAATTATTATGAGGCTTTAATAATTATAGTAAGTGAGTTTTAATGTTGAAAGTTGATTTTATGACGAAAAGTGTAGATACCGGTTCTGCTAGTCGGTATAAATGCGTACCGTTAAAGTATCCTGAAAAATTATAATAAGTGCATGAATATTCCTAGAATAATATATAGGACTTGTAAAACAAGTTTCAAGTTAAAATAATGAGAACTGGTGCCAGAACTGATACTGGCTATGGAAAAGCGCATACCGGAAAGGTGCTGCGAAAAATATAAGAAAAATATGATAAATCTTGTAAAATTGAGTAGGTTCAGAATCCTGAGTTTGGGATTAAAATGCTAAACGTAGCTATTTATGATAATACTGTGTGTTTAATTGTTAAGTGACTATATATACATTAGTTTGGCACTAAACCCTAGGCCATACACTCTTCATACGTGACTCTTGAGGGGCTGGTCAGCTGGTGCTTGGTTCTATTGTCTTCCTTCACCATTTCTTGACCAAGTTGTCACCTTTGCTTGAGTTCTTCACCTTTGAGCTTGTATACACTTGAGAGCTATCTTTGTGAGGGAGTGAGGGTGCATATTCTGAGCTCTTGCCACTGTGTGAAGTCAGTTTTGAGAGCTGAGTTTGAGAGTTGGGTTGTGGAAACCTTGGTGATGGCATTTTGAGCTTCAAAGTGTCACTTTTGTGAAGAAAGAACTCATCTTTGTGTGCCATTTTCGTGCACCTTTAAAGTCACAATCTTTGGGGCTGATTGTGAGCTCCAAGAGCAGCCTTTCTTTCTATTTTGAGCTTTGGGTAAGTGGTACAACCTTTGATCATGAGTTTTGTTGATTATAAGAGATGTCTTGGCATGTTTAATAAGTTAAACAAGTATGTAATCTGAGTATGAACCTAAATGTGCCTAAAAATGGAGTCTTGAACGTTTTGAAATGGTAAAAGTTGGACCTTTGTTGGATATCTTCGCGAAATGCAGAAGCTGCATTCTGTCGCGAAATATATGGATATGTATATCCGGATATGGATATCCGGATATGTTCCCGACAAATATCCGGATATTCTGGGTTTTCGAGGAATAGTAGCTTACTGTTCATCCAGAACTGATTTTTGGGGTTTGTTGACCCTAGTTTGAGGAAGTTGAACTTCTGTAATAATTAAACTATGTCAGAATCAAGTGATTAAGGGCTTGTAGTTTTGTGAGAAGCCTTAAGACGTAAAAAGTTAAAGAGGAGCGTTGTCTTTATGTTTATGCTTATGAGCTATGTTTATTGATATGATTGCTGGTCCAAATCAGATTGTGATTCTGCTGTGTCTGGACATTGAGCATTGGTTGGACTCTTGGTTTGGATTGTTAGCTTACAAGGTAAGCTTTCGTGTCCTCAGTTTAGCCATGTTATGGTTCCACCATACCCCATGGGGGAATGGTTTATATGCATGTTGTGTTACATGCTTTGGATATTTTGAAATGCTTTTGAGCTGGTATGTGCAATGGCTTATAATATGTATGTGTTGTCTCCACTTAGTCGGTAAGCCAGAGTATGTAGCGTCATACAAGATGGTCAGTCCATGGGTGGATGCAAGTAGCATCTTGCATATTGTGTGGGTAATAGACGTATTCCTGCATTTCTCTGATCAGTAGAATAGAATTGACACACATGACATGATTATCTGTTGCATTGCACTATTTTAGAACTGATGATGATAAACTGCTTTTGAACTTATATTGTACATGTAAGTGAGCTTGGAGTGGAAGATCCTTGAGGATCCCTTGTCTTACTGAGATTTCTTGTTTAGAGATCTCACCCCACGTTTGGGGAATGCTTATTTCAGGTTCAAGTAATTTGGGGGCTGATGCCTTTGGCGGTAGAAGGCCGGAGCTTAGTTGATGCTATTATTGTTTATATGCTGGCATGACTGGATTTGGATGCTGTTTATGTTTTCCGCCTTTATATTATATTGTTGCTGTTGATAAGACATTGTTGGGCTTGTTGCCTTATTTGGGTGAGCATGAGGTTTGTCCATGCCACTTTGGTGTTAGTACTTTTAGTTGGAGTTGTATAAACTGTTAGTTGTCCGGTCTACATGTTGTAGTTCCGAGACTAGAGACATACTTATGTTGTTTAATTTAAGGAGGTATTTCAGTTAGCTGTCTTTTGCAATTTACAAACAGGCAATGTTTTATTAATTGACTAATTAAGCAAGTTGGTAATGATAATGACATGATAATTGAAAAGAAAAAGATCTTCCGCTATTTTAATTAAGCGCAACTTAATACGATGATACGATAACATTACCGGATATATATAGGATGTTACACTATTCTTCTTAAGAATTTCCGTAGTGGGTTAAGAGAACGACTGTTTCCTTTAATCCCCGTCTGAGACCGCAATATCAAATTAAATGATGGGTTGATCATTATCAACAGTATCTCATACCTTTTCTTAACATCAGGTTGACAACTCCTTGTCACTTAGTGGTGCATCTCATGCAACCAACCTGGCACTATTGCCCCAAGTATATAAGCTCGGCTGAGCCTGTAACTTATGAACCTGGTCAAGCACAAACCACCATCCTAAGTGTCTCTACACTTCAAGCATTCATCTTACCCAACGAAATAGTGGGTCCCAACTGAGTTGTAGAGCACCACCATGTCGAAGGGATTCAATTTGTACCGACGGTGGGAGGCAATCATGCACTTAATAATTGTTCCTTTTAAGGGTTCCTTTTCTTTTATTAGGGATTTACCAAGTCTCATCAAACGCGCATATTGTACTATCATGCTAGTCATTTTCCTATGTCATACATCTACAACATACTATACTAGTCGCTTTTGGACATGCACAATAGAAACATATATACGCGATTTTATGACATGCATACTAGTCACTTTGACATACACACATACATTCATAGGCATAGTAAATCACATTTATTTTGGGATAGTCATGGTACTCATGCCATCTTCTCCCATCATGCTCCTTAAGCCGCGGCTCCTCCATGCCTAAAACGCCATTAGCCTAATTTCTAATTACATATTAATTCAAGAAACCCCAAGTTACATTGGGGGGGGTGAGAAAAGAATTTACACAAGAGTAAAAGAAAGACAAGGCATACAAGCCTTATTTACCAAAATTATATTACAACAATTAAAATTTAATTTTGGGCACCATGACCATCCCCTTCCTTTATTTGCACTTGAAAAGTTAGTAACCAAACAAGCGCAAAAATATACTAAATATGTTCTATGCTTTTACATGGACATATTAACTTTTAACATATCCAAAAAATCAAAATTTTATGCAAAGATCATATTTTTACCGAATAAAAAATTAAAGATTAAATCTTTATTTGATCAAAGGAATTTAATTAATAAATTATGGAATTTTAGTAAGGAATTTAATTATCGAATTTAAAGATCAAAGTTAGTAAGAACCCGCACCGTTAATTAAGGAATTTAATTAATAAATTATGCAAAAATTAGAAAATGATTCCATAATTGACCCTAATAATTATTATGAGGCTTTAATAATTATAGTAAGTGGGTAATATTGTTGAAAGTCTCTTTTTGGAAGAAAAGTGCAGATACTGGTTCTGCTAGTCGGTATAAATGAGTACCGAAAAAGTATCCCGAAAAATTAAAGTAAGTACATGTTAATTACTAGAATAATATGTTGGACTTGTAAAACGAGTTTCAAGTCCAGATAATGAGAACTGGTGTTAAAAATCGGTACTGGCTTGGAAAAACGCGTACCGGAAAAGTGCTCAGGAAATTATAAGAAAAATATTTTAAGTCTTAGAAAATTATGTAGTTTCATAATCCAAAGTTTGAGATTAAAATGTTAAGCGTAGCAATTAAAGTTAATATTGTGTGTTTAAGTGCGTTTGGGCTATATATACCCTTATTAAGGGCACAAAACCCTAGAAAACAGTTTCTCTACGTGGGTGAGGGGCTGGTCAGCTGCTGGTTCCACTGTTACATTGCTTCACCACCATTTTGTGAGCTTTGTGACCTCTCTTCCTCCTTTTCTCTTCACTTTGTACCTTGGGTGAGTGGGAAAGATCATTGTGAGTGTGAAAGGAGCTCTTTTTCTGAGTGGTGGTGGCTAGGGCTGCACAAAAAAACCGGTTCACTTGATCAGCCCTTGATATGACCTTGACTTGACCCATAAATACCCATTTTTTTTGAACTGAATTTAATACTGACCCACTTTTAAGTGGGTCAGTTTTTGACCTGACCTATTTAATAAATAACCCAGTAACCCAAAACTTGACCCAACCCACTGTGTGAAAAAAAACTTAGAAATCACGTTAAGACAAATTGGGAGTTCTCTGACTTCTCTAGGTTCCTCAAATACAATCCCTCGTGCGCCGACGTAAACACCTTCTTCTCCCCGCCGCTCGCCGCAGCCGCCACCGGAATCTTTTTTCCGGCAAACCTGCTAGTGAGGCCTTCAGCTTTTCGAGAACCGCACTGCTATTTCAAACTCTCCCCTTTCACTCCCTTCTTCTTCGTCGAATCGGAGGACCCTCACGACGACGACGGCGTCAACAACACCAACGACGACGACTCCTTTCCGTCAACATCATATCGCATATATAGGTAGGTATTTGGAACCCTTTTCGTTTCTTCTCAATTCCCCTTTATCACATTCCAGGATTTTCTTTTTTCTTTTTCCAATTGGGGATTCTGAATTTTGGTCCATTCACTTTCATGATTTCTTCAATTAATGGCTATAGTCTTTCTTGAATTTGTTTTGTTTACAGATTTGATTATTCACTGTGAGGTTTTATTATTGTCAATTCATTAAGGGCGATCGGTTTTTCTTGTGGGGATCATTGTAGTTTAATCTTCTTTAACTTCTTGCTCTATACACTGCATGTTTATCTCAAACTTTTGAAGTGCTTCTCTCTGGATCCAAATTATGCTTACTTTTGAATTAATTCTCAATTGCTAATTGTAAAGCTAGTGCCTTTAATGTACAATGTTGTTCATTTTCTAATAGTTGGTACTTTTTGCTACGAGTCTGAGAGTTGACGACAAACCCAACTCTCTAAATATGATGAAAGCAAAGTTGTTTATTTCATCTTGACAAATTTTATTCTTTTTTGCTTTGAGAATTTAAGTAAGAAAGCAAAATTTGCGATTTTTCCTTAACTAGGCAACAATGATTAGAAATAGTTTAGGGAAATATTAATATGATTATATCAAGTTCTGGATATGTATGATTTATTTATACGTTCCACTATCTACTGCTATTGTTTCCCCTATTTTTGTTTGAACATCTTGTTCTTTCCTAGTCTCCATATACTAGAGTGGAGTTGATATATAAAAGGAGTGTTTAGGTAAAATATTTTTAATTGATTGAAAATTATAAATGTGTTGTGGGTAATAATGAAAAGTAACAAGTACGACGATGTATAGAGGAAAATGCACATATGACATCTGAAAGATTCCATTTAATTAATTTATATTTATCAGATGGGTTATACATAGACAAAATTATGCTTTGAGGAGGAAACTAGGAAGAAAAGGAAAAAGAGTAGAGCTCCAGATTGAAAACTTAACTTCATATTCTTCACTTCAATGAGAGAGAAAAGGGGTTTTGGAAAATGGAGACTATGGAGGATAGAAGGGATAGTTGTGTAGATAAGTACTTCAACTTTTTGATTTAGGCATAAATGTGTTCACCTTGGTGGGCAGGTCTATGGTAACAATGTTGAGATCCAAGCCATGTGTGAAATTGACATGACCCAAGTCTATATGCTCTGTTCAGTCTTTAACTCTTCATTTAGAAATTTATACATGATAATTGGGTTTATTTACATGGAGTTGTGCATTATTGGGTAATTGGGTCATGGTTTATTTACAAAGTCGTGAAAATTGTGGTGTTTGTCTAGCAAAATTGCCAACAGTAGTATCTAAGAAATAGTAAACTTATTAATCTGCGTTACTGATTGACCGGTGCAAATGTCTTCCTTTTTATTTGATTTTAAAATAAATGCATTATTTGATTTTAATAGTAAACTTATTAATCTGTGTTTATTTGGTGTAATATATCAAAATATCTTATTTGGTATGAATTATTTTTTGTTGCTAGGCAAAGTAGATTTCATATTTTATTTTATTTTGCTTTCCAACAGATGGATGATGACTTTCCAGGCAGTGAGACATCAGAGTATCATGTTTCTACTCTACCTGATGCATCTAACAGTGACAATGTCTCATCTCGCAAAAATAGATCAGAAGTTTGGAACTATTTCACAATGCAGGCAAACAAGCAAGCTGAATGCAAATATTGTGCTATCTTAATCAATGCTAATCATAGGACAACTTCATTGAGGAATCATTTGAATCGATGCAAGGACAATCCAAATAAAGCTGGAAAGAAAAGGAAATTAGATTCGTCCTCAGCTGCTGAAGGACATGTTAGTTCTTCTCCTTCATGTGCAAGATTTGATCAAGAGTTTTGCAGGAAACAACTTGTAAAAATGATCATTGCTACTGAGCTTCCTTTCCGATTTGTTGAGCATGAAGCCTTCCGAGAGTTTGTGTATTCTTTGCAGCCACAATTTAATGTCCCCTCACGCACTACAGTAGCACGTGACATTTTGCTACTATGGGATACGGAAAGAACGAACTTGAAAAAGTTTCTTCTGAAGCATTGTGGAAGAGTTTGCCTCACCACTGACACATGGACTTCTTGTCAGAATTTGTCTTACATGTGCCTAACTGCCCATTTCATTGATCAAAATTGGACGTTACATAAGAAGATCTTGAATTTTTGTAAAGTTCAGAATCATTCAGGAGAAACCATGGCAAAGATGGTTGTGTCATGCTTAAGTGTGTGGGGATTGGATCATGTTTTTAGTCTGACAGTTGATAATGCTTCCTCAAATGATACAGGAATTGAATACCTAAAGAGGGGGTTGAGGTTAAATGACACTTTGGTTCTGAATGGCGATTATATGCACATGCGTTGTTGTGCACATATTCTAAACTTGATCGTGAAGGATGGATTAAAAGAGGTTGATGATTCCATCTTGAGAATTCGAGCTGCAGTTAAATATATAAAATCTTCTTCTTCCAGACTAGCTAAATTCAAGGTATGCATTGAAAAACAAAAGATTGAATCTAATTTATTCAACAAATATTAAATTTATTATATATTTTATATATTTTAAAATAAATATTTAATTAAATTACATGAGTTTGAAAATTAAATCAATAATTATAAAATAAAAAAAATAAGTTTTGAAACCAAGTCAAAAGTGGGTCAGGTCAGATTTGACCCAATTTTGAAACCAAGTCAGACCCACTTTAAAAATCAAGTCAAGTCAGTTCTGATCCAGTTCTGAACCAATTCAAAAAATATTCAATTCAGGTCAAACCTGACTTGGATTAAATAAACTGGGTTGGGTCAAAATACCTGATCCATAAAACCAAGTCAGGTCGGGTCGGCACAAAAACCCGCCCCAACCCGCCCCATGCACAGCCCTAGTGGTGGCTGAGTTGTTTTCTGGTTTGGTGGCATTCTTGTTGAGGAGTGTTGTTCTTGGCTTGTGAGGCTTCAAGGAGCTTCCTTTGTGAAGAAAGATCCTTGCTTGGGTGGTATTTTCGTGCACCCTTGAAGTCAGCACCTTGGGAGCTGATTGTGAGCTCCAAGAGCACCTCCAACCTCTGTTTTGAGCTTTGGTGAGTTGTACCTACCTTGAGCTTGTGTTTTAATGGATTAAAGATGTGATATTTGCATGTTTAAAGGGTTAATCAAGTAACCAACTGGGGTGTGGACCTTAATCAATATAAAGATGCATGTTTTAACGTAAGTAAGTGTTAAAAATGGAACCTTGGAAGGATATCTTCACGAAATGCATTTTCTGCATTCTGTCGTGAAATATCCGGATATGTGCCCGAGAAATATCCGGATATGTGATATCCGGATATGGGTTTTGAGTATCCGGATATCAGATATCCGGATATGGGATTCTGGATATCCAGATATTGCATATCCGGATATGGTCCCGAGGAATATCCAGATATTCTGGGATTTCGTAGAACACTAGTTGTGCTGTGTGTACAGTAGGCTATTGGGGGTTTGTGGACCCTAGATTGCTGAAGTTGAACTTCTGTAATTAATGACTTAAGTCAGAATCGTTGTGATTAAAGATTTATGGCTTGGTATGGAGCCTTAAGACGTAAAACGTAAGGAAAGGCGTTGTCTTTAAGTTATATGCTTGTGTTGCATTATTATTGATATAGTATTGGTCCATAACAGATTGTGAATTTGCTGTGTTTGGACTTTGAGCTGTGGACTCTTGGCTTTTGGAGTTAGCTTGCAAGGTAAGCTTTCGTGTCCTCGGTTTAGCCATGTTGTGGTTCCACCATGTCCCATGGGGGTATGATTTATGCATGCTGTGTACATGCTTTTGGATATTTGATATGTTGATTGAACTTTACATGTAATGGCTCTTAATATGCATGCGTTGTTTCATCTTGACGGGAAACCTGAGTATGTAGCGCCATACAAGACGGTGTACCGGGGTGAATGCAAGTGGTACTTGCACGGAGTGTAGGTGATAGACGTATACCTGCACTGTCTCTGGCCAGTAGATTAGTATTGACACACATGGCATGATTATCTGCTGCATTGCATTGTTTTAGAAATGATAAATGATAAACTGCTTTTGAACTTATATTGCACATGTAAGGGAGCTTGGGGTGGAAGATCCTTGAGGACTCACTGACTTATTGAAATTTCTAGATTAGAGATCTTACCCCACGTTTGGGGAATGCTTATTTCAGGATCATATAGTATGGGTACTGATGCCTCAGGCGGCAGGAGGCCGGAGCTTAGCTGATTATGTTTTACTGCTTTATGCTAGCATGACTGGATTTGGACGCTGTTTATGTTTTCCGCTATTTATGTTGTTGTTGAGACTGATGTTGGGCTTGTTTCCTTATTTGAGTGAGCATGGGGATTGTCCATGACACTTTCTGTTAGTACTTTTAGATTGGAGTTGTATAAACTGTTAGATGGTCCGCTCTACGTTGTTGTAGTTCCGTGACTAGAGCCACACTTATATTATCTATGTTATGAGGTATTTCAGTTAGCTGTTTTATTGCAATTACATACAGGCGATGTTTTATTAATTGATTATTAAGCAAGTTGGTAATGTTAATGGCATCATAATTGAAAAGAAAAAGTAAATCCGCATTTTTAATTAAGCGCAGCTTAATATGATATTATGATAACATTACCGGATATATACGGGGTGTTACACCCAATCTCCTTCAATGGAGGTTGCTAGACTCAAGAGAAGAATAGAGATTGGGTAGTGCCTTTGGTTATTCCAAGAGAGATAGACGCCACACAAATGTGTGTGTTGGCTAAGGTTTCAGTGGAAAAAATTAGAGATGAAGAAGAGATACAAAACTAAGAAAGAAGAGGGGCTATATATAGATGTGGCGACTCATTAACCTAAGACTAGGTCAAATCAGCGTCTTCATCAAATCCCAATCTTATTGGGTAATTTTCTTAATTTTATCCAATCAATCTGATTGATTGGATTCCCCAATTTCAGCCAATTAATTTAATTAATTGGTTTCCTTAATTTTACCCAATCAATCCAATTGATTGGTTTCTCAAGTTTCATCCAATTAATCTAATTAATTGGTTTCCTTAATTTTGGTCAATCAATCCAATTGATTTGTTTTCCTAATTTCAGCCAATTAATTTAATTAATTAGTTTTCTTTAATTTTGGTCAATCTATCCAATTGATTTGTTTCCCCCAATAAATCCAATTGATTTATTTCTCTAATTTCAGCCAATTAATTTAATTAATTGGTTTCTTTTAATTTTGGTCAATCAATTCAATTGATTTGTTTCCTCCAATTTCAGCCAATTAATTTAATTAATTGGTTTCCATAATTTTGGTCAATTAATCCAATTGATTTGTTTCCAATCAATCTAATTGATTGGTTTCCTTTATTTTCTCCATCTTCAATAAATCTAATTTAATGACTATATTTAAATTCCAATTTTAAATTCAAAATTTAAAATTAGAATTTAAATTAATTTTATTAAAATTCAAATTTCCAATTCGAAATTTGAAATTATAATTCAAATTAATTTTATTAATTTACCATTTAAATTAATTAGGTTACATCATGGATCAAGTCCAACTTGACCCATGATGCCACCTACTCTCTCTTGGCCCAATATCTGGGCTTTTCCAACTTAGGTCCATTATGCCTTATTGGGCCCAAAACACATATGCTAGAATTCAAGACAACTTAAGCTGTTTGTGTGCGACCCATCAGGCCCAACATAGCCACTGACATAAATGGGCTTGGGCCCATTAGGCCCAATCCATCTAATGACAACACAAAGCACTAGCAATGCTTTGTTGTCCCAGAGCTAGTTGAGTTCATCGAATGATCAACCTGTTATACCTATTTGGTTACCGTGTGAATTGTCCTTTCGTCTTGGTTATCCATCCCATTGACCTAGGTCAAGAAAGACGTATCAATCCCTGCGGTCTAGGGTTAGTTTTTTCCGAAACAGGGAATCTTCATTTATGGACTCTAAAGAGCGGGCCATCTCATGACTCCTTTACTATGCATAGATTCCCGAGTCCCGTAAATGTCATCCCGGTTTCACCGGCCTATGGATAACCTAATCTCTCACAGATATTGACGAATTCCTTTAGCTTGTCACACTAGCCCTGAGTCCTTAGGGCATTCCCAAGAGTATACCTACGAGTCTCCATTTTTTAGGCAGACAAGATATACAATCAAAGCAAGCCTTCCAGAGCACAGGTCTATACGACAACATTAGGTCTAAGGAAAGACACACCTAAATAATAAGAGACATTACCTATTGATACTATCTGTGAGATTTCCTTATAGTTTCTCTTTGTGGGTCAGTTGAGTGCGAGCTATTCTCCAATAGGTCCACCCACGAGTCAGCTAAGATATCTCCATGTCTGTATCTCACGAGGACTCTACCTTGCATCTCCATGCAAGTAGCTGAGTCGTGCTAGTCTTACCCGAGATCACCAATGCCCATTATCGGTATCTTTAGACTAGGAACATATTTCTGGCAATGGACGTGTGGTGTCATTGAGCCCTCATAATCGTGATCCCTATCACAAATCCTCAATGTGACACTTGTTCCATTCCAAGGGCTTTACCCAGTTACTCATATTCAATATTTGAGACATGCAATATGAAACAAGATAAATAATGCTTTTATTCATAAAATTTATTCATAACAAATAAAGAAGTACATGGGTCCATCTGACTCTCAGATTGTCTCTAGGACACCTATGTACTAACACCAACAGCCAAACAATCCAGCAAGTCACAATCTGATTTAATACCAAACACATCATTAATACATGCTCCATAATTTCAAGTCAAAAGGAATACATTTTCTTTTTCATTTTCGCTTGTTGTAGGCTTTCCTCAAAGCCATAAGCTTTAAACCGTGTTTACTTTTTAAAACTTAAATTATAAATATTTATAAAAAATTCTAAGATTTTAATATGTTAAACTAGACATCTCCATATTTACAACGACATGTTATACGTCGCGTTTCGAGTTGTAGAACTCTGGTTATATTTTTCGCATAATTCCTACAACAAACTGAATTTCCAACAATAGGGTCCCGACTTCAAACATAAACGGTGATCAATACACTTATCCAATGGATCTGCAAATTTACAAAGTTGTATACCTATGTGTTAGCTTCACATAGGTCTAAACCTCACTCATTTTGGAGCTCTCTTTGAGATATCACGATTTTACTAAACTAGGTCGCTATTGTCTCACGAAGTAATCGATTACTGCATTTTTCCAAAAAAAATTCGAATGCTTCTCGAAAGTATTCGAATACTTCTTCGATAGAATGCAGAAAACTGAGTTTTAAGTTATAATTGACCTTCAATGATCTCCCTGTAAGAACCCGCACCGTTAATTAAGAAAATTAATTAAATAAATGTGAGAATTAGGAAATAATTCCATAATTAATCCTAATAATTATGAGAAGGCTTAAATAAATATAGAAAGTGATTAATAATGTTTAAAGTCGCTTTTCTGACAAAAAGTGCAGATACCGATTCTGCTACTCGGTATAAATGCATACCGACGAAGTATCCCAGAAAATTATAATAAGTGCATGAATACTCTTAGAATAATGTGTAGGACTTGTAAAATGAGTTTCAAGTTAAAATAATGAGAACTGCTGCTAGATCTGATACTGTCTATGGAAAAGTGCGTACCGGAAAAGTGCTGCGAAAATAAAATAAAAATATGGAAAATCTTAGAAAAATGAGTAGGTTCAGATTTCAAAGTTTGGGATTAAATTGCTAAGCGTAGCAATTAGCGCTAATACAGTGCGATAAAGTCTAAACCGGCTATAAATGGCCTTGGGCTCTTAACCTTAGGCCATATTGAGGCTGCCTACGTGAAGTTTTCTGAGTGCTCTTCATCAGCCACCTTGCCACCTTCTCCTCACTTCATTGGTGAGCCAAGGAGCCACCTTTCTTCATGAAACCTTCACCTAAACACCATTGTTGAGTGATCTTTGGTCTTATGAGTGTGAAAAGTGCTCCTTTTCTGAGTTGTGAGCACTGTCTTGGGAAGGTTTTGGGGCTGAGTTCCTTTCCTTGGGTTGTGGAAGCCATTTTCTTGGTAGTTGGTATTCCAAAAGGCAATCTTTGTGAAGAAAAGACTTTGTTTGCTTGGTCTTTTCGTGCCTTTGTGAAGTCAAAATTGTAGAGGCAGTGTGGTGAGCTCCAAGAGCCATTGTTGCTCTATTTTGAGCTTGGGTAAGTGTCATCAACCTTGAACATGATTTTTCTTAGTTAAAAATGAAGCCTTGATGCATGTAATGGATTAAAGTTGATAACTAAAGGTTGGGTAAGGTTAAACACACCTAGAAATGCATGTTTAAGCTTCTGAAATCGTGAAATGAACCACCTTTGGGAGGGATATCTCGCGAAATGCAGAACTGCATTCTGTTGCGAAATATCCGGATATGATATCCGGATATTGATATCCGGATATGGGTCTTGAGATATCCGAATATGGATATCCGGATATAATATCCAGATATGCATATGCGGATATGATATCCCAATATGCAATATCCGGATATGGCCCCGACATATATCTGGATATTTTGGGTTTTCGAGGAAGAGTAACGGTACTGTTCATACAGAACTGAGTTATGCGTTTGTGGACCCTAGATTGTGGAAGTTGAACTTCTGTAATGATTGAGTTAAGTCAGAATCAAGGGATTAAGGGCTTGTGGCTTTGTGAGAAGCCTAAAGACATGAAACGTAAAGGAAAGACGTTGTCTTTAAATCGTATGCTTGCAGAGTATAAATATTGATGTTGCTATTGGTCCTAACAGATTGTGATTGTGCTGTGTGTGGACCTTGAGCTTGTGTGGACTCATGGCTTGGATAGCTAGCTTGCAAGGTAAGTTTTCGTGTCCTCGGTTTAGCCATTGTTTGTTCCACCATGTCCCGTGGGGGGATGGTTATATGCATGATGTGTTTTCATGTATTGTTTTGCTGAAATGCTATTGAACTGTTAAGTGCAAATGCTATATGATATGTATGTTGTGTTCTGCCTAGACAGGAAGCCATGGGGTGGTCCTATGGGCGGGTACAACATGGGCGTGTACTTATATGGGTAATAGACGTATTCCTGCATTTCTCTGATCAATAGAATAGTTATAACACACATGACATGAATATCTGCTGCATTGCACTGATTTTGGAACTGATATTGAATTACTGCTTTTAGAACTTATATTGCACATGTAAGTGAGCTTGGGGTGGAAGATCTTTGAGGACCCCTTGTCTTACTGAGATTTCTGTTTAAAGATCTCACCCCATGTTTGGGGCACTATTTCAGGTAATGAGGGGGTTGATACCTCTAGCGGAAGGAGGCCGGAGCTTAGCTGATTGCATGCTATTATGTTGGATTTTGCTGGATGTTGACATTGCTTTTATCTTTATTGTATTGTTATTTGATTTGAGACTGCCGTTGGGCTTTGTTGCCTTATTTGGTGAGCATGGGGGTTGTCCATGCCACATTGACTTGACTTTATATTTTAGTTGTTTCAAGTTGTAATTAATAATGTATCAGGATATTGTCCGGACTACGTGTTGTAGTTCCGTGACTTAGATACTCACATTTATGTTATGAGGTATTTCAGTTAGTTGTTGGATTGCAATCACATACAAGCGATATTTTTGTAATTGGTTTTTAATAATCAACTTGGCTAAGTATAATGACGTCATAATTGAAAGTAAAAAGTTATTCTGAATTTTTAAATTAAGCGTGGCTTAATATGATGACATGTTAACAAATCGGGTTAACACGGGGTGTTACATTTTATGGTATCAGAGCACTTTCTAGGGAAAAGCCTGTATGTATTGCAATAACTTAGGGTGTTTGGGTACGAGTCTGTCTTGTGTGTTCTCTCTGTTGGATTTTGCTATGATAATGCATATGTGACCACATTGCGTGGGCCTGATCAACTCATCCTTTGTGTAACTTGTGCAGAGTCATGGTACTATCTAGGAGAAACCGTGAGACCACTGAGGATTAGCCGGATCCTGTCCTGACTGCATTGGCTGAGATGCAGGCGGCTAGACTAGCTGATCAGGAAGCCACTAGATTGGTTAACCAGGCGATGATGGACGCCGTGCGAGAGATGAACCGGAAGGCCACGGAAGGCGTTCTTGAGGAAAACAGGCTGGCGAACATGACCATGATGAGGGTCATGTTGGAGGAGATGAGGGCTGGCCGCACTGAGGGTCAGTTTCCTCCAGCACCACCCCACCGCCATCACCACCACCGCCTCCACCTAGTCTGCAAGACAACAGCCAGAGCCATGTTGAGGGCACTGGTCATGCTACTGGGGTGATGGAGCCCTATGTTGAGCCTACTGAGGATCGCGATACTTTAGACCGCCGACTTAATGCTTTCCACAAGCATAAGCCACCTTCTTTTGATGGGTCGTTGGATCCTATTGTTGCGGCGAGATGGCTGCAGGCATTGGAGAAGATCTTCCGGGTTACGCAGTGTACTGACCCGCAGAAGCTGTTGTTCGCCACGTACATGCTGGAGGGCGATGCACATGAGTGGTGGATGAACACCTCTCGTGCCTATGACATGTAGGGTCATGTTATGACATGACCATTCTTCGAGGACTGTTATTTGGGTAGATACTTCCCTTATGATGCGCAGGAGAGGAAGCAGGGGGAGTTTGATAGATTGGCGCAGGGCTCGATGTCTGTTGACGAGTACCTGGCCAAGTTTAACGAGCTTGTGAAGTTCGCCCAATTTCGGATGGCGGTGCCCACTCCGACCTTTTTGGCGGCTAAGTTCCGTAGGGGACTTAGTGAGGTGATTGCAGAGCATATCGCTAAAGCTGCATCGAGAGACTTTGGTACACTGGTACAGCAGTGTAAGGACTTTGAGGATGTCTGCATTACGAGCAAGGCCAAGAGGGCCAAGATTGCTAAGACGAAGGGAACGAGTAGTTCCACTTCTTGGAGAGACAGGAAGTTTGCCGGGAACGGCAAGGGGAAGCAGTTGGCGGCTAGGCAAGCGCCAAATCAGTTTAAGAGGACTTCTGCTCAGGGGAGTACAACGAGACCTCCTACTCCCAGATGCTCGGGATGCGGAAAGGTTCATCTGGGGCCGCGTGCTACAGGCCAGGCTATATGTTTCTAGTGTGGCAAGGAAGGCCACTATGCTAGAGAGTGTCCATCGTCGACGACGAGAGCTGCAGCAGTTCGGGCAGTTCCATTGCAGATGGTTCCCTTTCCACCTACAACGGCACCTGATGTGCCACCTGCCACGAGGCGAGTTTACACTTTGAATCGGCAGCAGTCAGGCCGAGCTTCGAACCTTGTCAGAGGTATTATTTCTTTTGGTTGATCTTTTGTCGATGTCTTGTTTGACTCCAGGGCTATGCATTCATTCATTGCTACCCTGATTGCCGTGGGGCTTGAGTTTCCCATGTCTGTACTTTCTCCACCGTTGCGGGTGACCACCGCCACCGGAGAAAAGTGTGATACCTCCACTATTCATTGTGATGTAGCATTTCAGTGGGATGGTCGTGAGTTCTTGGTAGATCTGATAGGATTACCGATGGCCAATTTGGAGATTATTCTGGGCATGGATTGGTTGTCCAAGAATTGTGTGATGATCAACTGTTGTGCCAAACGAGTGGTATTGTCTTCGTGTGACTCCACAGCCAGTTCCTCGCCTTATATATCATTACTGCAGGCTAGGAGAGCCTTGAGGGAATGGGCCTTCGGATATGTCATGTTGGGAGGTTTGGTGAGTGGAGCACAGGAGGATATCACTGGCGTTCTTGTGGTGAGGGAATTCCTCGAGGTATTTCTGGAGGACATTCCTGAGTTTCCGCCGCAGAGGGAGATAGAGTTCTCCATTGACTTATTGCCTAGTGTGGGGCTCGTTTCTTTGGCTCCATATCAGATGTCGCCACCAGAGTTGGCTGAGCTGAAGAAGCACATTGAGGACCTTTCGGGGAAAGGCTTCATTCGACCAAGTATGTCTCCATGGGGAGCACCGGTCATTTTTGTGAAGAAGAAAGACGGTACTATGCGATTGTGCACTGACTACAGGCAGTTGAACAGGGTGGTAATCAAGAACAAGTATCCCCTTCCGCGCATTGATGATCTGTTGGATCAACTGAAGGGTGCTTGTGTGTATTCGAAGATCGATCTCCGGTCCGGATACCATCAGATTCGGGTGAGGTCGGAGGATGTCCCGAAGACCATGTTTCGTTCGAGATACGGTCACTATGAGTATTTGGTGATTCCTTTTGGACTCACCAATACACCTGCAGTGTTCATGGATTACATGAACCGGATTTTCCAGCCGTACCTGGATCAGTTTGTGATTGTCTTCATTGACGACATATTGATTTACTCCAAGACTGAGGAGGAGCATGCCGAGCACTTGAAGATTGTGTTGCAAGTGCTGAAGGAGAAAAGGCTTTATGCTAAGCCTTCTAAATGTGAGTTTTGGCTCAAGTCCGTAAAGTTTTTGGGACATGTGATTTCTGCAGAAGGAGTTGTTATGGATCTGAACAAGATTGAGGCCGTGCTAGATTGGGAGAGGCCCAAGACGGTAACCGATGTGAGCAGTTTACTGGGTTTGGCAGGGTAGTACTGCAGATTCATCAAGGGATTTTCCATGCTGGTTCTGCCATTAACCCGCCTTACCCGCAAGGAGACTCCATTTGTGTGGACTCACGAGTGTGAGGATTGCTTTCAGGATTTGAAGGAGAGACTGACGACATCACCTGTGTTGGTCCTTCCTGATCCTGCCGAGGAAGTTGAGTTGTACACTGACGCCTTCGGAAAGGGGCTCGGATGTGTGCTGATGCAGTTGGGCATGGTGATTGCCTATGCTTCGAGGCAGTTGAAGCCTCATAAGGAGAACTACCCGACTCATGATTTGGAGTTGGCTGCTATTGTGTTTGCTTTCAAGATTTGGAGGCATTATCTCTATGGCATGAAGTTTGCTGTGTTCAGTGATCACAAGAGCTTAAAGTATTTGTTTGATCAGAAGGAGCTGAACATGAGACAGAGGAGATGGATGGAGTCTCTGAAGGACTACGACTTTGAGTTAAAGTACCATCCTGGCAAGGCCAATGTGGTAGCTAATGCTCTGAGTCGGAAATCCGTGAGTCTATCCAGTTTAACCATGGGTGATTATGATATCATCGAGCAGTTTCGAGATCTGACGGTGACCTCTTTGTTTGGAGGTGCACTTCTTGAAATGGAAACCATGCAAGTTGAGAACGAGCTCATGGAGAATATCAAAGAGGCGCAAGTACAGAGAGAGTGCCTTAATTACGTGAAGAACCAAGACGGTGTGTCTTGGAATGAGGTAATGACAGAGGTCCTTTGACTGTTGAGGTAATGACAGAGCCTCATAAGGGCCAGTTTACTGTCCACCCTGGTGCTACAAAGATGTACCAGGATTTGAAGTGGAACTACTGGTGGACGGGTATGAAGAAGGACATAGCTGTGTTTGTGTCTAAGTGCCTGATTTTCCAGAAGGTGAAGATAGAACACCAGAAGCCGTCTGGTAAGCTTCAACCTCTTGAGATTCCGGAATGGAAATGGTATAGCATTTCCATGGACTTCGTGGTGGGATTGCCAAAGACTCAGGCTGGTTATGACTCTATATGGGTCATTGTGGACAGATTGACTAAGTCTTCCCACTGTCTTCCGGTGAAGGTGAGCTTCACTACTGAGCAGTTGGCCAGACTTTACGTTCACGAGATTATGAGGTTTCACGGGGTGCCCGTGAGTATCATCAGTGATAGGGACCCGAAGTTCACATCTCAGTTCTGGGAGGCGCTGTAGGGAGCTTTTGGTACTCAGTTGAGATTTAGTACAACCTATCACCCTCACACTGAAGGACAGACTGAGCGGACCATCCAGACCTTGGAGGACATGTTGAGGGCTTGCACTTTGGAGCATAGTTCAGCATGGGATATGTACCTGCCATTGGTTGAATTTTCGTACAACAACAGATTCCATGCTAGCCTGGGCATGACACCCTACGAGGCGCTTTATTGTAAGAGGTGTCGAACTCCTACCTGCTGGTTTGAGGTTGGAGATAAGGAGTTGTTTGGCTTGGACTTTGTCCAAGATACCACCCTGCAGATCAAATTGATCAGGGAAAAGCTGAAGCAGGCGCATAATCGCCAGAAGAGTTACTATTACGTGAGGCATCGTCCACTGGAGTTCAGTGAGGGTGAGCACGTGTTTATGAGACTTTCACCTTTCACCGGTGTTGGTCGGGCCCTCGGAGTGAGGAAGCTGAGCCCGTGATTCATTCGGCCCTACCAGATACTTGGTAGAGTAGGACCTGTTGCCTACTGGCTTGCCTTGCCTCCGAACTTGGCCAACATCCACGACGTGTTTCACGTGTATCAGCTTCGCAGATATGTAGTGGATCCTTCGCACGTGGTGCAACCAGATGATGTGGAGGTTCGGGAGAACCTAAAGACTCCCGTCGGACCACTCAAGATTCTCGATCGAGGCGAGAAGCAGCTGAGGAGCAAGATCATTCTGATAGTCAAGGTGCGGTGGACTGGGAGAACCCCTGAGGAGTGCACTTGGGAGCGAGAGGACGAGCTTCTCTGACAGTATCCCGACTTCCGAGACTGGTATGTTTCGGATTTTGAGGACAAAATCCTTAAAAAGGTGGGGTGAATGTAAGAACCCGCACCGTTAATTAAGGAAATTAATTAAATAAATGTGAGAATTAGGAAATAATTTCATAATTGACCCTAATAATTATGAGAAGACTTAAATAAATATAGAAAGTGATTAATAATGTTGAAAGTCGCTTTTCTGACGAAAAGTGCAGATACCGATTCTGCTACTCGGTATAAATGCATACCGACGAAGTATCCCAAAGAATTATAATAAGTGAATGAATACTCTTAGAATAACATGTAGGACTTGTAAAACAAGTTTCAAGTTAAAATAATGAGAACTTGTGCCAGATCTGATACCGGCTATGGAAAAGCGCGTACCGGAAAGGTGCTGCGAAAAATAAAATAAAAATATGACAAATCTTAGAAAAATGAGTAGGTTCAGATTTCAAAGTTTGGGATTAAATTGCTAAGCATAGCAATTAGCGCTAATACAGTGCGATTAAGTCTAAACCAGCTATAAATAGCCTTGGGCTCTTAACCCTAGGCCATATTGAGGTTGCCTACGTGAAGTTTTCTGAGTGCTATTCATCAGCCACCTTGCCACCTTCTCCTCTCTTCATTGGTGAGCCAAGGAGCCACCTTTCTTCATGAAACCTTCACCTAAACACCATTGTTGAGTGAGCTTTGGTCTTGTGAGTGTGAAAAGTGCTCATTTTCTAAGTTGTGAGCACTGTCTTGGGAAGGTTTTGGGGCTGAGTTCCTTTCCTTGGGTTGTGGAAGCCATTTTCTTGGTAGTTGTTACTCCAAGAGGCAATCTGATAAACCCTTAGTTCATCAGGTTTTTAAGCATGAATTAGTATCAATTTGTGTGATGAAATGGATGGAAAAGAGGTTAATGTCCTGGAAAGCCCTCAAATACAAGTTCTGAAAGCTTTGTTGAGAATTTACATTGTTCTTGTAGGGAAATGAAGATCAAAGAAGCAAATGAGAGAAGGAAGAAGATTATGAAGAATGGGAAATGCTAAGTGTTGAGCGCTAAAACGTCCAAACAGAACGTTTTAGCGCGCTGCTGCATATTAAGGCCTTAAATTGCTGGTACCGAGTGCTAAAACGTCCAATGCAAGGGTTTTTGCGCTCTGCTGTGGGAAAAGATTCTGGTCTTGAGCGCTAAAACTTCCTGATCAACGTTTTAGCGCTCTGCTGTTGGAAAAGACTCTGGTCTGGAACGCTTAAACGTCCAAGTCAAATGTTTTAGCGTTAAAGACAGTTAAAAGCAGTTGGACATCTCTTAAACATGAACGCTAAAACGTCCAACAATGAACGTTTTAGTGCCCATGTCAGTTTCTGGTTGTTATTCAGTTGTATTTTGTAACTCTATAAAAGGCAAGGGCCTTCACATTTGGAAATATTCCATCCTATCCTATCTCAGATCCTCTGATCTGACTCTTCACTTTCTCTGACTTTCCAAATTCTTTAGGATTTAGTTCTTGTAATAGTCAGTACATTTTATGTAGTTGTACTTGAAGATTGAAGACTCAACCATCATAATGAATGGAGTTTGATCTTTCCTATTCTCTTGTTATTTCTTTTATTATGTCTGAGTAGATTCCTTTGTAGTCTGATGTCAACGGAACTCAAGGATGAATTTATGTATGGTTGATTTGAATATTATGTTTATCTTTTATGTGATGATATGCAGTTGTCTGTACCAATTCTTTCCATCAAGGGAGTAGTGTAGAACAGGGATGTTTACATTATTCCTGTAATTGACAATTTCATCATCAGTGTTTTAGTATTCAAGGGATTGATACTAGGATTCTGATGTAATCTTTAAGATCTTAGTATTTAATGCATGTATTAAGAAGGGAATCACCAAGGGATTGGGGTTTTTGATTAATGTATCAATCAGGATAGTAAGGGATTACATCTTGATGATAAGAAAAAGGTTGATTAACATCACATATGAGATAATTCATAATAGGATTGATTCTTACATAAGTTCATGGTTGAGGGATATTGATGTCTGACTACTTATTTTTACAATTATAATTCACAGTTTATTTGTTTTATCAAATTTTAATACAATTCAATTTCTGGTGACAATAATCAATGCAATCAATAAATTTTTGGTTGATTCAACTTAATTATATATGGTTAGTCAGTGTTTGAACACAAATCCTCGTGGGAACGATCTTTACTCATCATTTTATTACTTGTATGACTAGAAGCGTGGAATCAAGCAGCAATATTTCTCCAAGGGTTGACAACCAACACAAGGACATTGGTGAATGCCACAACTGGTGGTTCACTAACAACCAAGACTCCTCAGGAAGCCCTTGACATATTTGAATCTCTGACATCTCTAGAATTTGACATTGCTCCAGTGACTGATAGAAGAACGAGAATTATAAAACTTGATGGCTGTGATGCTTTGTTTGCCAAGAATGATCAGATGATGCAAATGCAGAAACAATAACAACAACAATTGGATGCTCTCACAAAGCAGCTATCTTCTCAAAAGGTTGCTTCTGTAGACACTAATCCTGTGTGTGCAATTTGTGGGAAAAGCCATGTTACAGATGATTGTGATTATGGGGGATCTGCTGAACAAGCAGAAGTAAATGGGGTATGGTATAATCAGAGGAACCATAACAACCAGGGGCGAAATGTGTATGTTCCACCATGGAAGAATAGGAGTCAGCAGCCAGGGTTCAGTTATAGTTCCAATCATTAGTTGAATCCTCCACTGCATCCTCCTCCAACAGATTCATCACAAGAAGGTGATACCTCTGCATGGGAGAAAGCTTTTGCCCAGTTATCAAAGACTACTCAAGATTATATTCAGGGGTCAAATTCTTTCAGAGAAGAAACTTCTGCTTTCATGCAAGAGACAAAAATAGCATTCAGGAACCAGGAAGCATCCATCCAAAATTTCGAGACCCAAACTGGCTAGTTGTCTAGACAGATATCTGAGAGACCACAAGGAAAGTTCCCTTGTGATACCATGGTGAATCCAAAGGAGCATTGCAAGTCCATAATTACAAGAAGTGGGCTTGTGCTTCAACCGGTTAAGAAGAAAGTGGAAGAAAAGAAAGATGAGGAAGAAGTTGTTGTTGAAGATGTTGTAGTTGAAAAAGAAGAAGAAGAAAAAGTTTAGAAAGATAAGAAAGAAGATGAGGTAGTAGTTGAAAATAATTCTTCACCCAAGAAGTTGATGAAGTGGGAGAAGAAAATGGCTGACAAGCAGGACCAGCCAATTAATTTTTCTCCATATGCCAAAGTTCCTTATCCTCAGAGGTTGAAGCAAGAAATTCAGAAGCAGCATTATGCAAGGTTTATGGATATTTTCAAGAAATTGCAGATCAACATTCCATTTGCTGAAGCCTTAGAGAACATGCCTCACTATGCAAAATTCATGAAGGATCTTCTGTCTAAGAAGAGGAAGTTGAAAGATGGTGAGACTGTGGATTTAACGGAGGAATGTAGTGCCTTGATTCAGAAGAAGGTTCCTCCAAAGTTGAAAGACCCATGAAGTTTCAGCATTCCTATTGCTATTGGAGATGTGGAAGTAGGAAAAGCACTGTGTGACTTGGGGGCCAGCATAAATTTGATGCCATTGTCTGTCTGTAGAGCTTTGGGGATTAACAAGTTGAAAGAAACTAATGTTATTCTGCATCTAGCAGATAGATCAATCAAGAGACCAGAAGGGGTGGTAGAAGGTGTTCTGGTCAAGGTGGATAAATTCATTTTTCCTGTGGACTTTGTAATACTTGATATGGAAGAAGAGGATACTGAAAGTCCTCTACTCCTAGGGAGACCATTCTTAGCAACTGCAAGATCCCTGATTGATGTTGAACGGGGGAAGTTGATGCTAAGGGTGAATGAAGAAACAGTTACAATAGATGTGTTTGAAGCCATTAAACATCCTGTTGATGTGGAGGATTGTTTCAGAATTGATATCATACAGGAGGTTGTAGAAGAAATGATAGGAGAAGAAGACTCTTCACTTGAGGAAGACAAATTCAAGGAAGAGACAAGTGGTGAATATTATCAGGACGAACCGGTAGTTGAAGAGTTGGAAAAGAAGGTAGATGACATTCCTAAGGTGCCTTCAAATCTTAAGTATGTGTTCCTTGGAGATGATCAAACATACCCAGCCATTATCAATGCATTGTTGTTTGAAGGGGAAGAAGTAAAGTTGATTGAGGTGCTAAAAAAGAACAAGACAGCCATGGGCTGGTCATTTTCAGATCTTAAGGGTATCAACCCTTCCTTCTGTACTCATACGATATTGATGGAAGAGGAAGTCAAACCAGTGAGGCAACCACAGAGAAGACTCAATCCTACTATGAAGGAGGTAGTAAGGAAGGAAGTGGTGCAGTTGCTTGATGCTGAAATGCTTTATCCTATTTCATATAGTGCTTGGGTGAATCCAGTTCAGACGGTGCCTAAGAAAAGAGGAATGACTGTTGTGAGGGAAAATATCTATAGTACTACTGTTGTACCATTCACTCAGTGCATCTATTCAATAAAAAATGAGGAAGGACTGTCATCTTGTATGAAAAGAAGAGAAAAATATTTTTTTTTATCTAAGTGTCACTTATTCAATGGCAGATGTATCTATTATAGATGTACAGAAGATGATCTCGTTGGGAGGAATGAGAACAATGAACTAATCCCTAGAAGAACAGTCACTGGTTGGAGAATGTGCATTGACTACCGGAGACTCAACAAAGCAACATGGAAGGACCATTTCGCTATTCCATCTTTAGATCAAATGTTGGAGAGATTGGCAGGACATGCTTTCTACTGTTTTCTAGATGGATACTCCGGCTTCAATCAGATAGCTGTGGCTCCGGAAGATTAGGAGAAAACTGCAT
Organism: Gastrolobium bilobum; assembly: GCF_033153095.1. Classification (NCBI taxonomy): domain Eukaryota; kingdom Viridiplantae; phylum Streptophyta; class Magnoliopsida; order Fabales; family Fabaceae; genus Gastrolobium; species Gastrolobium bilobum. The sequence goes on from NW_026898234.1 coordinate 47,063, forward strand.
TCACTTGCGCATATGGAATCTTTGCATATCGGAGGATGCCTTTCGGCTTATGTAATGCACCAACAACTTTTCAAAGGTGAATGCTTTCCATATTCTCTGACATGTTAGAAAGATGCATTGAAATTTTTATGGATGATTTTTCTGTATTTGGTCCTACTTTTGATGCATGTCTAGAAAATTTGGATAGTGTTTTACAAAGATGCCAAGATTGTAATCTTGTGCTGAACTAGGAGAAATGTCACTTCATGGTGACATAGGGTATTGTTTTGGGACACAGGTGTCCAACAGAGGGATTGAAGTGGATAAAGCCAAAATCTCTATTATTGAGAAACTGCCCCTCCCATAAATGTTAAAGGTGTGAGAAGTTTTCTTGGTCATGCAGGATTTTATAGATGCTTTATAAAATACTTTTCCAAAATTGCAAAACCTTTATGCAAATTGTTAGGAAAGGATCAAGAGTTTGTGTTTACTGATGACTGCCTGCAAGCATTTAATATTTTGAAAGAAAAGTTGATCACTGCACCAATAATCATGGCACCTGATTTTTCATTACCTTTTGAACTGATGTGTGATGCCAGTGATTATGCTATGGGA
>NW_026898235.1:0-47168 GCF_033153095.1 Gastrolobium bilobum
AAATGAGGTAAAAAAAGTGAAAAACGGATTTATATACACCGCGGATAACACGCCCTATCGTGGGCGTGTCTCTCTCCTGGAACACGCCTTTCCTTTGTCGTGTTTGCTTCATAGCTCACGCCCTATCCTAGGCGTGTCTCTCTTGCCACACACGCCCTACCTTGGGCGTGTTTATTTCACAAGCTCACGCCCCACATGGGCGTGTCTCTCTCCATCAGAACACGCCCCTTCTGGGCGTGTTTGGGTGCTATAGATTCGTAATTTTTTGCAAAACGACAACTTATTCGTAATTTTTTATTAAAAAAGTAATAAATTAATTTTTTTGCCCTTTACCAACTATCAGCATAAGTTGGAAAACCAAATTTTTATTTTTATTTTTGATAAATTGGCAAACCAAATTTTAAGTGTGTGTAACAAGGGATTAAATGGTGGAACATATGTGTGAATTGAGAGGTCCATGTTGAATAAGAACACGATATACTTAAATATTTGGACGGTATTGGTTAGGATAGAAGTACAAATTAATTATTGAGGGTTAAAAAAATTTAAAAATTGATAGAAGTTCATATGTAAAAGCACGTATCTTATTTTTTGGAGTATCGAATTGTTTTTATTTTATTTTTTTTGTTTTGCTCAAATTAAATTCGTCCTGATTATTGATCTAATCAATGTGCTATATCACTGGTTCAACCATGGGTCACTGGTTCAATCGTATGACCCGATAAATATATGCATATCTATAATTTATATTTAAATATTATAAATATACTTAAATGTCTATAAAAAAATTGATATTAATTTCAAATATTCTAATATGAAAAATAACCAATTACACATCATTGTCCAACGAAAAATCAATCAAACATATTATGCTTATGATACTGATATTTTAAGTTCAGTAGATGACGTATGTAGTTATAAATCAAATCAAAATTACATGTCCGTGTTGTTTTAAGTTCCACGCCATTTGTAAGTAATATTCTTAGTAATTACATTTTGTTATAACATAAAAGTTTTAAAAGTTACTGTATATTATTTATTTATCATTTTTTTTGTAGACATTTATTTGTCATATATATACCTCTATTTGTTTTTTTTTTAGTACTATTATGTGAATTTTACATATGTTAAAGTAATTTGATGTGAAAATAGGACCAAAATGATTAGCGCAAACCCTATCAAGACGTTCCTGATGTAGTCTTCTCTTTTGGTCCATACAAGTCGCCTGGGAAGGATGGGCTTAATGCTCTTTTCTTTCAATCTCAGTGGGATAAGGTGGGTGAGTCAGTTATCTCTTTTGTGAAAGGTGTGTTCCTTCATCCGGATAATATCAAAGAGGTTAACCAAACTTTGATTTGTATGATTCCTAAGATTGATGTGCCTGAATTACTTAAAGATTTCAGACCTATTAGCCTTTGTAATGTTATTTACAAGACTGTAACTAAGATTGTGGCTAATAGGCTGAAATTTCATATGGCTCACTTGGTTATGCCTAATCAATGTGGTTTTATTAAGGGTAGACAAGGAGCGAATAATATCATTGTGGCTCAGGAAATCATCCATTCCATGAATAAAAAGAGAGGAGGTAAGGGTTGGATGACTGTCAAAGTTGATTTAGAAAAGGCTTATGACAAGATTTCTTGGGAGTTTCTGAAAGACACGCTTGTGGATGTTGGTTTGCCTGAGAATATTATTTCTCTGATCATATGTTGTGTCTCGTCATGTACAATGAATTTGTTATGGAATGGATCAACTACGACAGAATTTTCTCCTAATCAAGGTCTTCGTCAGGGAGATCCTTTGTCTCCTTATCTTTTCATCCTTTGCATGGAAAGACTTACTCATTTGATTAATGTAGCAGTTCAAGAGGACGTTTGGAAGCCTATCAGATTGAATAGAAGGGGACCACTGCTTTCCCATCTATTTTTTGCAGATGATCTTCTTCTCTTTACAGAAGCCACAGAAGGGAAAGCTGTTATTATTAATAAGATTCTTGATTGTTTTTGCAGGTGCTCTGGTGAGAAGGTTAGCAAGGAAAAAACAAAAGTCTTCTTCTCCAGAAACGTTAATCATACCCGAGTGCAGAATCTAAGCCAGTTGATGGGCTACTCTCCTACAAATGACTTGGGTAAATACTTGGGTATTCCTCTTCGTCATAGCCGTGTTACAAAGAGTACGTTTGGCTATATCTTAAATCGGATGCAAGCTCGTTTAAATGCCTGGAATCAACGTACTCTTTCATTGGCAGGAAGATCAACTTTGGCTAGGTCAGTTCTTACTGCAATTCCTCAATATCCTATGCAAACTTGTATTATTCCTAGTGGTACGTGTGATCGTATTGAGAGTGTAACTAGGAATTTCATTTGGGGATCAACTTCTGAACGAAGGAAAGCTCACCTGGTTTCTTGGGAGACGGTCGGTTTGCCGAAGAATGTAGGGGGGCTTGGTTTTCGTAAAATTAAAGAGAATAATATGGCTTTTATCATGAAGCTAGGTCACCGAATCATGACTGATCATGATTCGTTATGGGTTCGGGTCCTTCGTAGCAAGTATAAGGTGGAGGAAAGGCTCATTCCAAGTATCTCGGCTTCCGCAAATGATTCTGGTTTATGGAAGGCTATTGTTAAGTATTGGCCTCAAACTCTAGAGAATTCTCTTATCATTTTAGGGGATGGGGTTCATACATCTTTTTGGATGGATTCGTGGGTGCCAGGATGTCCTCAACTTGTTTCTCTGGCCGTTCAACCTATTCTTCCTATTATGACTCATTGGTCTACGTCTCAATTTGTAACTTGTTATGGTAATTGGGACTGACCTTTATTTTAGCACCTTCTTCCTACTTCAGTATTAGACAAGATTCGTAGTGTGCTCCCTCCTACAATGGATCCTTCTCCGGACCGTGTTATTTGGGCAGGTAGCCAAGATGGGGTTTTTTCAGTGAAATCAGCTTATAACTATCTCATGGGTACCTCGCATTATCATCAGGATAGGATTTGGAAGGTAATTTGGGCTTGGCCTGGTCCTGAACGTATTAGACAATTCTTATGGCTTCTCTACAGAGGTTCTCTTTTAACTAATGTTCGTAGAGTGCATCGTCACATGGCTACAGATGCAGGGTGTCTGAGATGTCATTATAATCTCGAGGATAGTTTACATGCCATTAGAGATTGTCCTTGTGCCAGGGAATTATGGGAGCATTGGGTTCCTTCTGATAACCGTAGTGACTTTTTCTCCATGGATCTTCACCTATGGATTCAGACAAATCTAGGATTAAGAGGTCCGTTTCAAACTGATCGAACTTGGCCTTTGTATTTTGGGGTGATAGCTTGGTGTTTGTGGGGGGAAAGAAATAAGGCGATCTTTGATCAAACTAGTACCTCGAAGTATGGTCTCATTAGGCGCATTACCTATACTTGTGGTAATATTCAATTGGCTAATGAAACCCTTATTAAGATTGGTCATCAGGAGCTTAGAAGAGAGGAACGTCTTATTCACTGGAATTTTCCCTCTGAGGGTTATGTTAAACTTAATGTGGATGGTTCCAGCATAGACAGTGGGCAAAGGACTGCATGTGGTGGAGTCATAAGGGATGCTGCTGGGAACTGGTTAACTGGTTTTACAAAATTCCTTGGGAGTGGTACTTCTACTTCAGCAGAAATTTGGGGGTTCTTGACAGGTATGGAGCTGGCTTGGCATAAGGGATTTAAGAGAGTCTTTGTGGAGGGTGACTCCAAGGTGGCTTTGGAATTTATAAGAAAATGGTGTGACGTAAGTCATCCTCTTTCTGCTTTAATCATCCGAGCTCGTAGCATGCTTCAAAGAGACTGAAATATTCAGCTTAGTCATACTTATAGAGAAGGCAATTTTGTTGCTGATTGGCTTGCTACTCATGCACCTCATCAGGATGGACAGCTGATTGTGCTGAATGTCCCTCCAACGGCTTGTTTGGAATTGCTTCGTAATGACTTGAGGGGAGTTAGTCTCCCAAGATTGTGCCCAGTATATGACTTTTTTTTATGTTGCTTTAGTTTTCATTGTATTTCCAAAAAAAAAAAAAAAATCACGCATATATGCCATGTGAGGAGCAGAGGTAGACCTATGATATTGTGGACGGAAATAGTTGTTCCTGATCAAAAAAATTCAATCATGGTGTCCAAGCTGTTAGTACTGTCGCTTTTGGTATGAATTATGGTGCGACAGGTGGAAGATGGGAAAGAATAATAATGATTAAAAAATATCACAAAAGAAATTATCCTCTCTCTATAACAGAATCAGGAGGCCTAATACCATTTAGTTGTCGTTTTCTCAATATTGTTAATTCTATTTATTCACATTTGATAATTGTTAATTTTTTTTTATAGAATAATCAGATTCCCACATAATTTTTTTTGAATCTTTGTGAACCAAAATGCTATCCAAGGATATCACAAAGAAGGTAGTATTCTTGAATTTTCATAATTTGGTAAAATTTCACATAGTTTTTTCGTAACATATGGTGTAATATTTTGACTTACTAAATAATTTTTTCGTAACATTTATGAAAAATTTATTTTTCCAACATATTCCTGGCAATCAAAATTCCCCCCTGCCAAATGCCCCTTAAGGATAGCATCACACTTAGGGGTGTTAATAAGTCGAGTCGGGTTGAACTTTGGTCTTGAAAAGCTAAATTTTTATTTAAATGCATCAGATTGGCCTAGTTTGTAACATGTTATGATTATAATTATATGTCCATAGCCTGACTTATATACAAAAAATAAAAACTCGGCTTAACCTGCTAAATGAGGTTCATGTCACGCATCTTTTATATATGAGTTTTTTTTTCCTCCCAAATTCACAGGTACCGGTTATGATTTTGGCAAATTAAACTCATGAATTAATTATTAATTCACAATAAATGATAATCGTTGATAGACGAAAATCACGATGTTAAGATATGATTGTAAAATGTTGTAAAAAAAAAGTTGTAAGTATAACCTTACACTTACAAAAATATCAATTTATTTATAATTTATGGGGTTTGATTTTCTCATGTTAAATGAGAATTCAATTCTCATGTTGTAGAGATAAAAAGCATGTGGGACCCATGTGTTAGAAAGAATTATATGTATGACCCATGTCAGCACGGAAATCGAAGGGTGTGTAAGAAAATTTGAATTCTTTAAATGAGAATTATAAAACCCATAATTTATATACCTATATTTGTTATTTTTTTAGTATTATAATGTGAATTTTATACTGCTCAGAAGAGACAAAAAAAAAAAAAAAAAAAAGCATGTGCACAGAGCAGCGCTCCTGCTCTGCTAACGAATTTTTGTTTGTTGATTCTCCGTACCCGCAAATCGCAATGGAAAAGCAACGTTTAAAAAAAAAAAAGGGAAAAAAAGAAAGAAAATGAAAACCTTCAAGAAAAAGAAAAGAAAGAAATATCTTCTCCTATAAATCACCAACCCCCCTGCTCACACACCTCCCTCAATGGCAGCCGTTGAGGAGCTGCCGGAGACTCCTCTCATAGAGGAACTCCTTGTCAAGAGTGAACTTTGCCTCTTTGCGAAGGTCCATTTGCGCTTGGGGATTTAGTTAAAGTTCTCTCTATGACCATCATTTTCATGGTCGTTGTATCGTCCTCTGGTTTCAGGCCGAGTTTTACTGTCCAGTGTGTAAGGCGTGGTTTGTTCTAAATTATTTGCAGAAACCTCCCTTTCTAGTTCATTTATTGTTCTAAATTATCTTTCTGAGTTAGATTTATTGGTAAATCTGTTTGGGTTCGTGTCTGGTTTGTTAGCTAATTTCAATGATTGGTGAATTCACGGATGCCATTTATCTCCTTCATTTTGTTCCCAAAGAATAGATGCTACTATGAATTTACTTTATCTGCTCTGAATTTGTGAGAAGTTTTAGTATTGTGGAGTTAGAATAGCTAGATTACTGTCTTGGATTTTCTTTTCTGAAGTGCTCAAACTATTGAATGCTTGTATGTGAATATTGATCAAGTTCTGTGTTCCTGATTGATTAGGTGCATCATGTGGTTATGCTCCAACTGTTTGATGAAATGCCAATCTGCAACTGGATATCTAGAAGGTATGCATTTCATCTTATGCGAGTTGAGTTGTTGGTAATTGAGCCTAAAACTGATATGGTCTTGATCGATTATGTTTCCTTCCCTCTATGATATTTGTTTTAAAATCTATGAATGATCTGAGCTGCTTCTTTTCTTGCTATTGAAGTTTTTATTTTTGTTATTTTCATTTCAGAGTTCAAAGTAACAAAAGTCATTGTGAAATCCATCGAATTCCAATCTTGACCGATGATGCAGAATGTCCTTGGTGAGCAATCCCCTAAAGTCGAGTATCTGAGCTGACTCGTCATTTCACATTTCACCTACTTATCATCTCTCTTCCAAATCTGAAACTTGGGGTAAGCTTGGATTAAATTCCTAGAGCAAACTCGATCCAGCCATATTGGCTGCATACTTTCATGTTTTTATACTCATCTTTTCATTTCATGGTCTTATGTAATCTGCTTGTTACATAAGAATTCATATCTAAGAAGCTACTCATGCGATTGCAAACCTGCAAAGGCAGCTAGTTATTACAACTAATTGCTTCTCAGCACCTGGAAAATAATTTAGATCAAGATAAGCTGCCTAGTATAGAACTTTCGCTGGGACCCAGCGCATAGCAGAAGCTTTACAACACTAGGCTGCCCTTGTGAATTCTGATGCATGGTTAAGCTTTCTGTGATGAGCATTGAAATTTGAAATCTTGTTCGATAATTTCCATAATTTGGTTAACAAATTTTGATTTTATTAGTTATGAAGAAGACGGTGACATTGTTTTGACGTATGGTGCTGTTGATGCAGAGTGCATACGCCACCAGAGTGTTGCAAGGTTAGCAACTCAACGATTTGTTTCTTAATTAATTATGCAATTGAGGTTTCCAACTTTCCATCATTATAGTGTAGTATTACAATCCTGGTATTGAGATTCCACAGAACCTCTGCCTGATTCCAGGAGATATATCCTTTTAGAATTAGAATCATCATTCTTATTTCAGCTTTTAGCTCCAAAATGTTAAAATTGAGTTTTCTTGGTTCAAAGTCTTTTCCAAGTTTAGTGTTTCATTATTTTCTAGACTGATAACTGATAATAATCACTGCAGTCATGCATTTTTTGTGACATTCTTGATTTGTTAAAATACATTTGCATGTCATTGTTTGGAATCAGAGAAACTAGAAATCAGTGATGGATCTCATTAGATTTTTTCCTGATTTATCCCAAAATCTTAGATATTTTGACCTGTCAAACAATGCCCTGATTTAAAATCCCAAAGTTCTTGAACAGGTCAAATAATATTTTGGAATTTTAGTTATCAGCTACTCGCAAGGCTTGTAAGGAAAGTGCCTACTTTAGTTTACTTCTTTTGTGTTATCCATTGAGGTCAAACAATAGGAAAACCTTTGTTCCTTTAACTGAGAAACCAAGGACAAAGGACCACGTCCTAACCCAACCAAAACCGAAGCTTGCTCAAAACCATCACCTTCATTTTTTTCTCCACAACCAAAACCAATGTTCTTAGCCTTAGCTTTTCCCCCAAAAGTGAAGGTCTCAGTTGCCAAAACGCCTTGTGTCATTGAATAGTCACCATATGTATACATATATTGGCAACCATCACCGCAAGTTGAGGAAGGTAGCGCACTACACAAGTCGCTACTACATGAGAGCTTAGAAAAAGTAGAAGACTTTTTGGGATCAAAAATCGGTGTGGGTTGCTTGTAACATTGAGAACAAGGCATGCATTGTGTCCATATGAGATCACTGCCAGTGTCCAAAACTGCAGGGTAAGACTTTGGTGGAGTTCCAATGGATAACTCCATCAAATACTCACCATTCCCTGCATGGATTGGAGATTCTAATTGAGAATCTGGTGTTGATGCTGCCAACACCATTGCATTCAGCCTTTGTAGCCTGTTCTTCCTACGCTTGATCCCATGTTGGACACGCTCGAGCTTGGTTAAGTTTTTCCCTGAATCAACATGGTGAAGAGAGACTCGGAAACCAGTTGGGTGAGTGTGAGTGTGAGGAATTTTGGGGTGATCTAGAGCGAGTCTTGATGTTGAGGATGTTGGATCAACACAAAGAACAGCAACTAGTAGTGCCACCAATATGGCAGAAGAAGAAGAACTCTGCAATGTAGCCATGACCATGAGGTTACACAATAGGACTTAATGGAGATATGATGGAAATAAATATAAAGTGGGTTATTGAGTGAAGCACAAGGGTGATGGGAATTGTGGGAATATATATAAGGTGTCTTGCTAGAGAAATGATCTTAACTTCATTAATCACATAAGAAAGTAGAGTAGTGATCTTGTAACGTTCCCTACGAATATGGAGGAGAAGATAATGGGAATTCTCTTTTGAAGAAGACCAAAATGTGAGTTAATTTGGCTTTGTCATCTTTTTTTTTTTTTTACTTAAAAACAAAAAAATAAGGAAAAGAAGTTTGTTTTAGTGTAAACAGAAAGACGTCGTAGGTTTGATGATGAATGGAGGTTGAGATATCAGCGTGGTGTCGCAACTAGTACCGGGTCTTACGTTGTGGTTGGTAAAGATTTTATTTTCAAAACGGAGTTACATTATCTAAGCAACTGTTCTTTATGAGCAGAACAACTTTCAGAGGTTGAAGTGATCCATGAATTATCTGTTCTTTATGAGATTGCCTTAGCTCTTGACTTAACTATCTTGTGCCCTTTGTTGTTTTGTACAGGACACATGCTTGGAGCTGCAGCATCATGGCTTGTCCAAGTAGGCATTGATTTATATCGACTCTTTACTTCAATTTTCAAGGCTGAGCATGACGATAATGACTTTGATGAAACCAATCAAGTTGGACTTCTGGGACAAAGGATTTTCGTTGCTACAGTTAAATATAGATTCTCAACTTGCCTCCCTCTATCATTAATGATCCTGCTTCCACCGGTGCCGCCGCCGCCAGCTGTGCCCTTAGTCCCAGCACCATCGTGACTCAGCAAAGTCAATGTAGGTTCTTCAGGAAACCACGCCTTACACACTGGACAGTAAATCTCGGCTTGAAACCAGAGGTCGATGCAAGGACCATGAAAATGATGGTCACGGGGAAGAATTTTAACTAAATTCCTAAGAACAAATGGACCTCGGCAAAGAGGGCAAGGTTCACTCTTGACAAGGAGTTCCTCCGCGAGAGGAATCTCCGGCAGCTCCTCAATGGCTGCCATCTTATGCAAATAAGCTTCGCATTATTGAAACGTTTAATTCATTTTGGAGTTACTGTTCATTATAATAGGTATAAGTACAATCAATGTTTAAGTATTTTAATAAAGTTAACTATTTGAATTAGGTATAATATTATTATTCATTCATGCTTATCATGATTTGTAAATAATTACAATTTATATTTAAATTAATTTAACATTTAAAAAGTAAGAATTGTTAATATATTATTAGTCAAAGAAATAAGAGGCATTTTATCACTTTAATTAAATCAAATCAAATCATTTAAATGGAATTTGAACTTTTTGAAATAAAATAAATAAAAATAAGGTTATAACAGGTAGCTGTGAACTTTGGGAGGAAAAAAAAACTCATATATAAAAGACATGTGACATGAACCTCATTTACATGAACTACATATCTTATTAATAAGATAAAAGACAGGTTACTGTGCCTATTCACATGATATACACAAATTTTCGATCTAACAATGTTTTTTTTTTCTTCTTTTTCGGTCACAGTATAAAAAAGAAGAAGAAATATCAGCATGGAAAAATAAAATAATAAAGAAGGAAAAACGTTAAATTTAAAATTTGTGACACGATAATATTTTATTTGTAAGGCAATTTGTTCCTAAATCAAAAGCTAGCCTAATTAGGATGGATTTGCATGGTCATTCGTGGCCCCCACAACATTTCAAAATTCCAATGATGCATGGTTGATACTCTTCCAATCTTATTTTTTTTATAAAGGACATTTGGTAGAGATTTTGTTTTTTAATCTAGAAATCATGATTTATGGAAATATGATAGGAAGTTTTTTTTCTTGAGAATGTTATCAAAAAGTTATTTGGTAGGCCAAAATTTTGTCAAGAATATTGAGTGATTTTTCTAATACTACGTTTGGTTGATTATAAAATATTATTGTAAATATGAACTGAAATTTCAAAATTACCCCCATTCCTCATTTACCGCCTCTTTTTATCTCTCAAAGTTCATTTTCTCTCTCTCTCTCAAAATTATCTCAATTCGGCTTCATTTTCTTTGGTACTGTTCATTTCCTCTGAGCTTACGCTTTTTGGTTGCATTCATTTTCCCTCAACTTTCTCTATTAATCTCATCTCCGCCATGGCCTAAAGCACAAGAGTAGCCCATTCTGCATGCATATACCTGGACCATCAATCACATAACCATTGGAGCAAAGCAAGTGTAACAAATCCAAACCAAGTATAACAATCCAAACCAAGTATAACAAATAAAGTTGAAAATGGGGATCTTGTCGAATGAAACTCAGAAACCCATTTTAATCAAGTGCGACATCTCCATGCTCATCCTCTGCGATTTGTTGGTGAACCAAATATAGCAAAGCAAGCTTCGACATTGTTTCGCAGAAAACAAGCTTTCGCATTAAATACGAGAAATCATAACTATATAAAAATGAAAATAAATATAACCGTTGGATTAACATAATCGATTTAACGGTAAAAGTGATTGATAATAATATTACTAGCAACACTAATTAGTTGTTAGTTGTTACAATATCCTGTCCCTAGTAGCAAAGGCATAGAACAACACATGGAAGGACAATAGTATTTTGGACGAAAATGTAATAGAATGTTACCCTTTGTTTATTGGGATTTTGAACAATTTGAAATTTTACTGTTATTTTGTGTTGACGCGTAGTGACTGGGAAATGGATCCTCTCAGGTAAAAAAAAACATGATATGGTCATGTGGGAAGATCACACTCATACAAAGGTAAATCAAGATTTCGTAACAACCTATTTTAACATTTTTTTCTCTCTCCACCTCTGTATGGTTACGATTTCTCATATGACATGGTCATGTGAATTTTCACATGAAAAGATCCAGATCCTAGTGAGTGTGAGTTCGTCCAAGGGTGATGTGTGAGTTCGTCCAAGGGTGATTAACAACTAACCTTAACCCCTTTATCGATCAGGGTTTTCTTCTTCTTCTTTATTTATTTATTTTTTATATTCGAAATTAGCGGCAACAAGCGTTCCATGAACTCTCCCATTTTCTGCTTAATCTCAACAATCTCTCCAATGGCCGCATCCGAGATTAACTGGGACCAGTATGCTTGCATTTTATTCTTCTTTTGCAATTTCTCGAGTTCCTTCGTTCATTTCATTTTCACCGTTTTTCATTTCTGATTTAGGTTTTCTTTTTCTTAATAAATTTTCTTTTAATGCCATTGGTGTGTAACCGTTTTATAGATTGCTATTGCCGTAATTTTAGTTTCTTGAGCTATTAGATCAGCATAAACACATAGTTTGCTAAAGCGCAAAAATTGTTGTCTTCGGTTTCGGCTTGAGAAGTATTGGACTTTAAATTGTACTAAAAAAAATAGAGCAATGGAATTTAATGTTTAGAATTAGATAACCTCGGGCTTAGCCATTCAGTGTAAAATGAGAAACAATTTATTAACATATAATTTTCGTGCAAAACATTAGTATTGGACTTAATTACAGCAAAATTTCTTTAAGGAATACATAATTATGATATTTAAATTATTTTTTTTAAAAAACTTATAGACCGATATGAAGAGAAAAAAAAAGTAATTTTAGTATTATAATTATGGGGAAGATATACTTACCACACAAAAATTTATCACATTTACAACTAATCTAATTATAGTTGATTTCTGTTAATCTAACGATTATAATTTATTGGAAATTATTGGATCGTATTTATTAATTAATTATTAATTCTCAATAATTAATAACTATTAAATTGTCAGAAATCAACTGTGATTAGATTGATTGTACAAGTGGTACATTTTTTTTTTGTGGTAACTATATCCTGCCCCTATAATTATAGACTCCTCAAAGTATATTTTATAACACCATCACAAGCATATGTATTTAAGATTTACTCCAATTACAGAATGAGGAAACGTAACGCCATTTAAGGAAGAGTATCTCACTTCTGATAAAATAAAATAAAATGAAATAAAATGGAGTTTACCGAAAAAAAAGTAAAAAAGTAAAATGGAAGATCATCACCCATGCATTAAAAGTTGTGGGGGCTATGAATGATCATGTAGATTCATCCTAGTTAGGTTCATTTTTTTGGATACAAAAGAAATCAAAGCAAACTACCTACGAGTCATCCTTGAGAAAGAGACCCCCATACAATCTGAAGCAATCAGATTACGACAATGTTGAGGAGGGTGCTCAAATAGATGAGTATCCCAACCAAGAGGGGACACATTCGCAGCAAGCCAATCTGCCACATAATTGCCTTCTCTATGAATATGCAATTGGACAACAATCCAAGGTCTATTAATAATTCCTTTAATTCTCTGAACCAGAGGAGAAAAAGGCTTGTTCACACCCAAAGGCAATCAATCTAATCACCACCCCAGAATCCATCTCCAGCCAAATATTCTTGAAGCCTTTGTTCCAAGCCAACTCTAAACCAATGATGCCCCTCCATAATTTCGCAAGCAACGAATTACCTGTGCCTAGGTATTTTGAAAAACCAAGAATCCAGTTACCCCCACTATGCCTCAGAACACCACCACAAGTCATTTTCGAACTGCTAGAATGACAAGCTCTATTAGTATTGACCTTCACCCACCCATCCTTAGGGAAATGCCACCTGACCAGAGCTTCATGTTTCATTGGGGGAATAAGCCTAGTCTTTCTCAACAACGCCTCAGCTTGGGCTAAGGATAGCAAGAACGCCCAAACCTTATGGGCCACAGTTTTGGCTGAGGACCGAAAATTATCGAAAACAAGTTTATTATTCGCCTGCCACATTGACCAGCAAGCTACACCAAAGTGAGTGCAACTATCTTGGTCTCTAGCCCCTAGATCAAGGTGCAACCAAGTCTGAAAGTTCTCATTCCTGCCTTGTCGAAAGTCCACCGGTTTACCAAGCCTAGTCCAAATCTCCCTAGCCTAGGGGCAATTCCTGAAAATGTGACAACAATCCTCGAAAGGGAAACTGCACCTGGGGCAGGCAGCTTCGCTAGCCATGTGACGCCGAGAACGTTCCATGTTGGTCAAGAGACTATTACCTAAAAGCAACCAGAGGGACATTTTGATTCTGGAGGGGCCTTGCCAACTCCAAGCTAAAGACCATTTGGTGTACTGGCTCTCTTGCAACCATTTCTGGGTTAGCAGGTTATAAGCAAATTTCACTGAGAAAATTCCATCATTTGTGAAGTTCCAAATCACTTGATCACCGCCGTCCAAATCATTAGGGGGAAGCTTACCAGCAATAACATTTGCAGCCTCTTCAGGGATGAGGTGGACAAACTTCTCCCAATCTCAATTATCATTCGAAGTAACATAGTCTACAACCATGTCCTGGCTCAAGTCATCAGGTATGCTGCCGTAAACCATACTGGACAAGGACACATCCTTAGAGAACCATTTATCATGCAAAAAATGAGTATTTCTCCCATCCTCAATGAGAACGCACGATCCCACTTGAATGTGCTGCCACGAGTTCAAGACTCCCCTCCAAAGGTTTGAAGGATTCCTAGTCTTCTTAAGCGATGGTATTAAATCTTCCCCAACCCCATATTTACTACGAAGCACTCTAGCCTAGAGAGCTTCCTTCTTTGTCAAGATACCATGACTCACTTTGAGGATGAAGGCTTGATTAAAAGCACAAAATCTTTTCATGCCAAGGCCGCCATTATTTTCTGGCTCACAAACACAATCCCAATTTACCAAGTGAGTCTTCCTATTAGCATCTGATGACCCCCAAATGAAGTTACGAGCACATTTCTGAAGATCATTTGTGAGTGAAATAGGAAAGACCGACATTTGCTTGGAGTAGGAGGGAATGGCGGAGACCACAACCTTGGTTAGCGTTAGTCTTCCCGCAAGCGACAAAGAGGCCATGTTCCACTGGTTCAATCTGTGTTGGACTCTAAAAGAACATGCCCAAAAGTGCTTCTCTTGACCCTTTTGTGATGTAAAGGGATACCTAGGTATTTGCCTAGGTCAGAAGTCATCTTGAACCACAAGGAGTCACTTATCTCTTTAGCTCTAATGTAGTTAACATTATTAGAAAAACACACTCTAGATTTGTCGCTTCTAATTTTTTTACCTGAGGCTTTACAGAAAATGTTCAGGATCTGCTTGATCACCATCGCTTGGTCCAAAGAAGCCTCAGAGAAGAGAGGATATCATTTGTGAAGAACAAGTGGAAAAAAGGAGGACCATTCTTGTTGAGCACAATTGGCTTCCAAACCTTATCATTCATCGTAACCTGGATTAATTGGGCTAATCTTTCTATACAAAAAACAAAGAGATAAGGGGATATAGGATCCCCTTGCCTCACTCCTCTGGTAGGACGAAAATCCATGGTTGTACACCCGTTCCACAACATGTTGATGGAACTCGTTGAAATGCACTGATGAATTAAGTGAACCAAGTGCAAAGGTAGACCAATCTCCATAAGTGTCTCCCGAATAAATCTCCAACTCAATCTATCATAGGCCTTTTTCAAGATCCAACTTTATGGCCATCGAGCCTTTGGTCCCTTTCTTTCTGAGCATGAAATAAACGACCTCTTGGGCTATTATAACATTATCCGAGCCATGTCTTCCAAAAACAAAACTGTATTGGTTTGGGGAGATAGGCTTGGGCAAAAGATGTTTCAGCCTTCCCACAATGAGTTTCATTACAACCTTATATAAAACATTGCAAAGGCTGATGGGACGAAAATCCTTGATGTATTCAACACTGTCACTCTTGGGATCAAGCAAAGAAGGGTCTGATTGATATCTTTTATTCTGCTAGGGTTCTGAAAGATATTCATAATAAGATCACAAGCTGAATTACCCACAATCTCCCATTGGGATTGGAAGAATGAAACATGTAATCCATCCGGCCCAGGTGCCTTAAAGCTGCCCATACTAAAGATCGTGTTTTTGATTTCCTCTTGTCTTGGAAAGGAGCCAGTGGCTTCAAGCCGCCTTATGTCCACTCTTGGGAAGCAGTTGGTGATAGGAATAGCACTTCGATCACCTTCCTACTACGAAAAAAGGTTTTTAAAGAAGTTAATTCCTACCTGGATCATGGCATCTACGTCAGCAATCCACTCCCCACTGTCATCTCTAATGGCATCGATTTTATTTCGTCTGCGTTTCACCACTGTGGCAGCATGAAAAAACTTGGAGTTTTTGTCTCCAAATTTATCCAATCACAGCGCGCCCTCTGATACCAAGTTAGCTCCTCTCGATTGAGAATGGGTTCGAGTTCATTCTAAAGGCTCTTTTGGAG
Source organism: Gastrolobium bilobum (assembly GCF_033153095.1). Classification (NCBI taxonomy): domain Eukaryota; kingdom Viridiplantae; phylum Streptophyta; class Magnoliopsida; order Fabales; family Fabaceae; genus Gastrolobium; species Gastrolobium bilobum. The sequence goes on from NW_026898235.1 coordinate 15,516, forward strand.
ATAGCTCAAATTTCTTTCCGGGTGGATGCTAAGATGATTGTCAATACCCCTCAGACGAGCATAAATACGATTCTTCTGGTGCTACAACTTCTTATAGGAATTATTATGCCACTGCACGACCTCCCTCTGAAAAGAGCTACGAGCTTCCTGCCACTTCACATTACCCTCCCAACAGCTTCTCACAATATCACCAAAGTCGTTCGTCGTGAGCCATCCTTCCAGGAAGCGAAACAGGTTAGAGCCATTGGGAGCCAAGTGAGGCTGGCCATCAGCAATCAAGATAGGTTTGTGGTTAGAGTTAAAGAATGGGAGGTTAGACAGAAAACGATTGGGCCATGCTACATTCCAAGCTTCATTAGCGTAAGCTCCATCTAGTCTTTCTTGAACTCTCCCTTTTTTCCACGTAAACTGGGGTCCTTTAAACCTATATCAGATAGGTTACAATGGGTAAGGTAACTTTGCATGTTTAAGCTGCTGCCCAAACACAAATCCCCACCACCTATTTTCTCCGTAGAGCTAAGAATAGCATTGAAGTCTCCAAGGATTAGCCAAGGATCATTCAACCCTAAGCTGACGTCCTAGAGATCTGTCCAAAGTTTCCTATGATTACAGCAACGAGGACTTGCATAGATGAAAGTAAAAAATTCAGATTTCATGCTATCTAAGTGACACACTCTTGTGTGAACGTATTGATGATGACTCTGAATAATCTGAATAATAACATCTTTATCATCCCAAAGGATCCAGATGCCACCAGAGAATATGAATAATTTGGCATACAAATAAAATATTGTCATGTCAATTTTTTTTTTTATTAATTTAGCTTTTTACCATTTTGAGATTTCATTTTTTATTTATTTATTATGTGACAGTAAAAAAAGTCTAGTGTGACTTTAAAACATTGTTACATTGGAAATTTGTGTATATTCTATGAAAAAGCAAAATAACCTGTCTTTTATGTTATTAATAAGATATGTCGTAGAGGGAAAATGAGGTTCATGTAACATGTTTTTTATATATGAATTTTCTCTCTGTCTCTCTCTCTCAAATTCATAGCTACCGGTTATAACTTTATTTTTATTTATTTTATTTCAAAAAGTTCAAATTCCATTTAAATTAATTGATTTGATTTAATTAAAGTGATAAAATGCCTTTTATTTCTTTGACTAATAATATATTAACAATTCTTAATTTTTAAAGGTTAAATTAATTTAAATATATTTGTAATTATTTACAAATCATGATAAGTAGGGTTACGTGTAAATAGGCTAGGCCGGCCTATAAGGGCCTACAGCCAAACTTATATTAGGCTAGGCTTAGCCTGTTACAAATACTAAAATAGAACATGCCTAGTCTTTTAAAAAAACTTATTTAGAAAATGGGTCATAGTTTTTTTTTACATATCGGGTCTATAAGCCTATGTTGGGCTATATCATATTATTTATTTTAAATAAAATAAATAAAATTATTATTTTAATAAATTCGAATAATAAAGTAATATTATTTTAATTATTCTCTTAATTGTTGAATGTTTAATAGGCTTAAACAGGCTAACAAGCATAAGCCAAAGCTTTTATTTCTTAAATACAGGTCAGACCAGACTTGTAATTTAGGGCTTACATAGGCTAACAGGCCGAGTCAGACCCAATATTTTTTACACAAACTTGACCTATTTAAATCAAAGCCTAGCCCAGTCTAGCCTATTTACACCCCTAATGATACGTGTGAATGAACAATAATATCATACCATATTCAAATAGTTAACTTTATTAAAATACTTACATATTAATTGTACTTATACCTATTATAGTGAACAGTAACACGAATTAAACGTTTCAATGATTATGTAAAAGCATGATTGAAATGAGAAACAAACAAATTCCTATCAATTATATATATATATATATATATAGGTAAAATTATTTATGCACCCGCTTTACATACATCAACGACATGTGTATAGTTATGATTCCTCATATTTGATGCTTTCATCTTTTGTATGGTTATGGTTCCCCGTATTTAATGCTTTAAAGTATATATATGGCAAGTATTTGATTACTGCACGTACAGCAACTGCAGAAATGTAAACCCCACACATATATATATATATATATATATATATATATATATATATGGGAAAAATGTTTCCACAGTTAATGCAGAGAAGTTATCTGCATTTATTCCCAAAACGACATCGTTTTGGTATTGAAATCTTAAAAAATTATAAATATAAAGACTATTATAACCCTACAATAAATTAAAATTACAAAAATACCATGATTTCCGTCCCAAAACGACGTCGTATTGGCTTACTACAGATAACTTATCTGCAGTAACTGCAGAAAAAGCGAACCCTATATATATATGGGAAATAATAGCCTCATGTGGCATAAGAGTTATCTTATGTCATGCACCCATAGAATTTCGTGCTCATTTTTTCTTTTTCTTTTTCTTTTTAAATTGTGGATCCCACATATTTGTATCACCCACATAACAGTACTATCTCATGTAACATGAGATTAGTAAACCCCCCCACACATATATATATATATATGGGTTTATCGTTTCTCAAGTTGTTTTTGAGATAATTTTATCTCATAACAGTGCAAAGATGGATCAATGATGATAAAGGAAGAGAGAGAAAAATGAAATCATAAGCATTCAAAGGTGAATCAATTAATATAAATAAATAAAACGATGTAATTTTGGGATGACCGGAGATAAACTTATCTCAAGTTAGAAATGTTTCTATATATATATATATATATATATATATATATATATATATATAGGGCTTATTGTTTCTCAAGCTGTTTGATATAATCTTATCTCCGGCTACTAAATTATAACCGTATAAAGATAGATTAATGGTGATAAAGGAAGAGAAAGAAAAAGAAAATCATAACCATTCAAAGGTGAATCATTTAATATAAGGAAATAAAAAAAATAAAACGACGTAGTTTTAGATAGCCAGAAATAAACTTATCTCAAGCTGTTTGAGAAATATTTTTCCTATATATATTATATTTAATCCCAATATGCATAAATTAAATTATATTTTGCGATGTTATTTCTGTTCCAATTAATAATTTAAAATATATCAATTTGTTGGTATAATGGCAAAAAATACGTTTTACAGTATACTGAATATTTCCCTTCTTAAATCTATCTTCCACGCGATTTGTACGTAATATTCTTAGTAAATACACATCATAATAATATTTTTTCCCACTTTATATGAAATTAACTGAATTTAGATATTATATAATCAAATCAAGATGTATTAACTATAGGATAAACAAACATTTTGTTTTATTATTTATTTATCACTTTTTTTTTTTGTAGACATTTATTTATCATTTATATACCTCTGTGTGTTATTTTTTTAGTATTATAATATGAATTTCACATATGACAAAGAAAGCATGTGGACAGAGAAGTGTTGCTAGCAGTGCAAGGTGCAGGGTTTTTCTGATTCCCATCGTACTCATGTCACTGTCATGTCAGCTCCCGGAAAACCACATTTCGTATCCATTTTCCTGAAAAAGAGACACCATCTAACACAGTAACTTCTGCTACTTACCCTCTGAACCCGACTTTTCCGTGGTTGTTCACCTGTACAGCACAGACACGATTTTTTATTTTAAATTTACGTGTTGCGTGTGTCCGACACAAACACGCTCCGACACGTTCGAACACGAATTTGACACGCGGTCAATATTTGGAGACACGCGGTTAACTCTTCGACATGTTCCGACACGTTTTTTCAACACACAGTCAATCTTTTCAGACACGCGGTTAACGCTCGGACACGCTTTTTTTTAATCTTAATTTTATTTTGTTATTAAAATATAAAAGAAAAAATTTATCAATTGATTTTTTTCTGTTATGAAATTTGACATAAAAAATTAACAAAGTACGAAAAATTATTTATATTTATATTTATGTTATGAAATTTAAATATTTAATTAGTTATATGACTTATTATGGACTCTTATATGTATTAATATAAATTATATTATATATATTAAAATTTTTATTTAATATCAAAACGTGTTCAAATATAACATTTTTTAAAATTAACGTATCGACGTGTCGTGTCGTGTCCCGTGCTTATGTCCGTATCGTAGTTGTTCACATTCACGGATCTGAAATCACTTTTTCTTCACCATAATTTATTGATAACTTTCCTATACCTTAATTCACAACGGTGTAACCGGAGTGCAATATTATATATGGACGAAAATTTATACAAAAAAAAATATATGGAAGAAAATAATATTTTCACATCATAATATTTACATTTTTTATTTTTCTGGAAAAAACAAATATGGAATATATCTAGAGATATATTTTTCTTATGTTGTAGGAAAAAACTACCTCATGTTATAGAAACAAAAGTATAAGTGGAACCCAGAGAAAAAAAGAGTGGTGAGATCCAATTCCTTTTTGAGTGTGTAGAAAAGTTATTTATCTTATATAAAATGAAATAAACATAATCCATATATCAAACCGCGAGCCGCGAAGCAAATATAAGCTGAGAGCAGTTGAAGAAGAAAATCACTTGCGACGAGAGTAAATTCAATACTCTGAATAAATTTTAATCTCACAATTGCAATGTGTATTTGTAAAAATCTTGTTGAAAGAAAGAAATTATTATAATATTTTTCCGAAAAAATATTTTTTGTTTTCTGATAGGAAAAATATAATTGTGTGTTACTGTCCACAACTGTTGCCTTTTTATTTGGTCGCAGCAATATGTGCTTCTCTTTATATTGACAGTCCAATTTTACGCTTGATCTTGGTTTCTATTATAGTAGATGAGGATACAGGATACTATTTATGTTAGTCCTAAGTAGTGCACCCATTTTCTTCCCTCAAATATCATCTTAAATTCTTCATTACTTATTAAGTTGATTCTAAGCTTAATATGACGAAGAAGACGTCCATATATCAACCCTTCAATTTATATATATATATATATATATATATATATATATATATATATATATGTATGTATGTATAGGCTATATTGATATGGCTATTTGACACTTTTGTCCCTATTAATTAATGGGAAAAATGTTTATTCTTTTACATGACACAACTTATATCCTTTCACTCTCACAAAGAGGTGGGACCCACACTTTTATTTTTTTTTTGTCAACTCTCTCTCCTCCTTTATCTATCTCTTCCTCTTTCTTAAAATAATGACACAACTTTACATCATTTAAAATAACACACATTTTTCCCTTAATTAATTAATAGTCATTTTGTTCTTTATTGAAAATTATCTATCAATTTATCCTTTTTTAATCGGTTAACTTGAATATTTAATCGATTAAATGGTCAAAACAAACAAAAATAGTCGACTCGAGATTTAATATTAAATCTCTCTATTTAATCAATTAAATCTTCCAAGATTTAAGAGTAGCAGAACAAGGACCATAGCAAGTGCAGGTACTCCAAAACCCCATCCCCAACATGCATACGACATGATAGCATCAATAATCCAAAGGACATAACAAGTCCTTCTGTATATAAAACCTTTCAATTTGTTCTGATTTTTAAGACATTAATTATGTGTTACAATTTTTTAAATTCTTTTAAATTAGTTCATAAACAAGGACATAAATATCAACCAACAACCTACAAATGATAACATTCATCATATTTTTATTTATATTTCTCTAAATTTTTTTTCTGTTGTCCACGTATTTCTCAATATTGTCTTATTCTACGTTATCATATTATCACGCAGATGCATAAACGTGCTTTCTTTAATTTTATCAGCAAGTGCGCAAAGCTAAGAATTCACACACAAAAAAGGGAGAGAAAAAAAAACTATAGATTCACCTCAACAACAGTTTGTTAAGAAATAGCACAAAAGTCATAAAGGCCCAAAAATAATGAAGTTTAAAAAAAAATAAAAGCCATATCAACTCCCAGGTTCAAATGCTGGTAGTTGAAAAAGCGCCATATATTATATTTAATTTTTAATTTATAAAATATAAATACGAAGATAATTCATAAAAGTTAATTCTTCAGATTTTTTTTTAAACAGAAATTACCAATTCCATTTTTATTTTCTTAAAATAAATAGAGGATTTGAGTACATAAGGAAGGATTTATTTAAAAAAAAAATGAAAGATATCAATCATTAATTAAAAAATTAAAGCAATAAATTTCAACAAATATTTAAATCATTATATATGTGTCTAATCATAATAAAAACTTTTTTTAATTAATGATTAAGATTTTTCGAGTCGAATAGTAGTCAAGGGGCATGGGCAACCAACAAATAAAAGAAATGGTTTCTTTCTTTCTAGGTCGTTTCTTTTTCATTTCATCCTATACACTTCTTCAAATTTGATGGAATTAATTTGTTTTTTAAACTGGACTAGAAGACTACTGATTTAATTGGAAATGAATTTCTGAATTCCATTAGCCGAAATCAAAGAAGCAATGCATAAACATAAATAAAATAAAATAAAAAACATATATATATGAATATTAAAACTCTCGCTTATTAAAATAGTGATAAAAATCCCTTACACTTTGAAACTTTAATGAGGCACCTCATTCGATGATCAAAACATAAGGTGGTGTTTGGTTTTTGGTTTGGAGCTTTTCAAGAGATATTTATATTTTTTAAGTATGACTTTTAGAAACATGTTTCAACATATTTTCACCAAAAATTTATCTATGTAATTTGTATGGATTTATGAGAAACATCGATATCCGTACTGTTTAGAAACCCAATTTGAAGGTGAGATTTTTTGAAAAAACCGGTTATCTCATTTTTAATGCATAGTTGATTTCATAAAATTACCTAATTTTCCCAGTAAAGTTTTTTCTCACCAAACAATTTTTTTTTACATTTTTCTACCTATCTCACTTTATCTCACTTTCCATTCATTTCTCTATTTATTACATTTCTCTACTATTCTAAAAAAATATTCTGAACCAAACATTCCGTGAAGAGCTAAATACATATAACACAAGGGGAAATCAAGAAAACATGCAAAGTAAAATACCAACCAAACGAAACAAGGGAAGAAGATACAGCAGCAACCTGATACATAATGCAAAACTATTATAATGAAAGAGATTAAATTATATTTATATAGCTATAAAAGCTTTAGGTCACGTCAAATGTAATTAATTGAAAGAAATCTTGGGCGATTCATCATGAAGTGTTTCAGACCCCATACTGCTGACATGAAATGTAGAGAGCCAAACGACCAATGGAGATGACCCGGACTCATGGTATGCAGTTGAGACTTGAGACCCCACTCAACAAATACATGGTATATCCCAATTATCTCAATCTTTCCATTGCTTTAAAATAATGTAAAAGCTTAAAGAAAATCCTTCCATTTTGTTTTGGAATAATGTAAGGGTTTTATTAATCTCCTTTTAGATAAAATAGGTATTTTATGTTGTAGAGAGAAACTAGGTGGGTCCCACCATTACAAGAAAAAAAAAAGAAAAAAAAAAGTGAAGTGCGAAAATCGAAGTGAGAGAAAATGAGATAAGTTACCTCGTGTAAAAGAAGACTAATATTTCCCATAATGTAAAAGCTTAACAAAATATGGGCAAACGTCACAAGAAATTAAAAACATGTATATAAAGAATACTATACTAATAATTCATGGAACGCTTTCTAATATTAAAAAAGAAGGGAAAAAAGAAGAAAACCTTGAGAGATACAAATGATCAACCATCGAAAAGTTCAAAAGCAAGCAGTAACTAAGGATAGAAATGAAGCCATCCAGCTCAGTGGTGGCGCTTAACAAGTATAGCGACCACAATCGCAACCGAGCTAAGTAAAAAAAAAGTATCCATCTCAGTTCCGTCGCCACTGTCGGTGCCCTACTTTCATTCTCACTGTACTGACCGCTGGTTTCTGACCGAGTTTTCCTATCCTGACTGTCACGCGTGGTTTCCTGAAGAACCTTCGCTGACTTGTCTGAGTGGGAATCAGGAACCTGATTTGTCTATGCTGATTCGCCATGATGCGATGGTGTACGATGGTGGCGGGACTGAGGAGGGCACCGGCAGTGGCTGCGGGAAAACTCCTCCGTCCCGCCGCCAATGCCGGTGCCCTCCTCAGTCCCGCCACCATCGTACACCATCGTATCATGGCGAATCAGCATAGACAAATCAGGTTCCTGATTCCCACTCAAACAAGTCAGCGAAGGTTCTTCGAAAAACCACGCATGACAGACCGGACAGGAAAACTCGGTCAATACAATGAGAATGAAAGTAGGACACCGGCGGGACTGAGGAGGGCGCCGGCAGTGGCGGCGGAACTGAGGAGGGCACCGATAGTAGTGGCAGGACTGAAATAGGTATTTTTTTTACTTGACTTGGTTGCGGTGGTGGTCGCTATGCTTGTTAAGCGCCACCACTGAGCTGGATGGCTTCATTTCTATCCTTAGTTACTGCTTGCTTTTGAACTTTTTTATTTTGAACAACACATGATTTCTTTGCGGTAGTCGCACCCATTCTTCTTAAGCGACACCGAGCTGGCCGCATGGGAGCATTTTTTACAATGTGAGTGTTGAGGGAGGTGTGGGTGGGTTGGTGATTTATAGGAGAAAATTTGCGGTGGTGGCCGCATGCTCTTTTTTTTTTTTTGTCTCTTCTGAGCAGTATAAAATTCACTTCACTGTTTGAATATTCATTTTGGAGTTAAGCCAATACATCCCCTAAATATAGAAATTTGACCTGAAAGGACATAATAAGATAAGAATAAAATTCCATTTCTAAAATATCAAAGTTATCAGAGATAAGAAAGTCACAACCTGTAGAGAAGAAATAGAAAGCTAAGTGTGAATAAAATTAGAACAAAAAATTGCAAAGAAAAATGTTAATAGGAAATGAGTTATTAATGTTAATAACCGTATGCATAACAGAATAATTTTAAGAACATATATTCATTAATAGAAATAAGGAACACATGTATTAGGAACATATAATTTTAAGAACATGTATTAGGAACACATGCTTCTTCTTTTTTTGTCTCTTTAATCATACTTTTTAATTCATTTTGGAGTTACTGTTCATTATAATAGGTATAAGTACAATCAATATTTAAGTATTTTAATAAAGTTAACTATTTGAATAAGGTATAATATTATTATTCATTCACACTTATCATGATTTGTAAACAATTACAATTTATATTTAAATTAATTTAACATTTAAAACGTAAGAATTGTTAATATATTATTCGCAAAACATCACTTTATCCACGTGACCCAACAACCCACTTTAATATAAAGGATAACGAGCAGTGTTCGGTTAACGTTCAGGCGCCGCCTGATGAGGTGAGCCCTGTCTCACTCAGCCGCAAGTCCAACGTCAACGTCGAAGAAGGCATCGTTTCGATGCTGCAAGCACCAGCTGATCAAGGAATTTTCCAAATTCAGTCTCATGTTGAATATGTAAAGCATACCATACCATCTATGAGTGTTATTGTGAAGAGTTATTTATTCAATTATTTTCTATTTGAATGATAGTTGTCATCGGTCATGGTTGCTTCAAGTTTGATGCAATGCTGGATGATCTGATTAATTCATAATTGCATTGTTGGGCAGGTATTCAGAAATTTTTTATTGTCTAAAGACTTTATTGGAATCCACACTCCAAAGTTGAATGCTGGATCTAGTGAGTTTGGAGATGCTGATTTTAGATTGAATGCTAAATAACCTGACATACTGATGATTTGAGTTTTTGGGCAGGTCATGGATATAGTTGATAGACTATTTGTTGAAATGCTTGACAGTTTGAACCAGAATTGTAAGAAGGAACTGGAAGCTGTGGGGTGTCAGTACCCATTTAAACCTTTAAAGGTGTGTATTTTGTATCACCTTAATTATCGTATGTAGTGAATTTGTTATGCTATCAGTTGCATAGTGTTTGGTTGATCTCTTATGTAGTGCATATATGATTCTTTTATTGTGTAATGCATTTGTTAAATGTTATTCTTGTTTCTGATCTGACAATAGTAATGTGAATTTGCAGTATCTGCCGCGGCTTACATATGAAGAAGGGGTTCAGATGCTCAAGGTAAGCTTAAAAGCTTTTAAACTAACTTGCAAGTGGTAGATAAAAAAATGTGATAGGATGATGATGATGATGCCTGAACCTTACATCTTTTATCCAATTGTCTATTTCCATTTGAGAGCGGGGGAGAAATTAAAGCACTAGTGAAATATATTAGCATACAAAATATAAACTCTCAACAATCACGTGAGTCAATAGTATGAAAATGAAAACGAAAGGTTACTAATATATGATAGAAATTGATGAAAATAAAATGAGATAGATAGGATATTAAAACTAATTAAGGAGAGGAGGTTTCATAAAAAATTGGGAGGTCAACTATCATGCGAAGTAAATGATTTATTACAACTTAAGAAGTAATATGTAAGATACTGGTCAAGAATATCAAGAAAAGATAGGGAAAGAGTGATCTTTATTGATTAATCCCTTCGGGATAGCAAGAAGAGATTGGCTTACATAAGATAGAAAAGTTACACTGGATATCTCTAAAGAAAATCCAGAGGAAAATAACCTCCCTCCTGCCCTCTCCTATCACTCAACTACTGGCTAACAACAACCAAAACCACTCTCCCAATAACCATCACTTCTTTATAGGTTTCTCCTCTCCTATCATTAACTGCATCAGTTACAACTTACAAGTCTCCTATCATTAACTGCACTATCCACATACTCATTCAGTTACAAGTCGGTAACTATTACCCCGATCATTAACTGCACCATACACATAAAAGAAATTGAAAAGTCAAATAAGGCTAAATTTTAAGTGAAAAAGAACTAAAGGTGTGCCACTGATTACACCCTATTTGATTATTCCATTTTCTGTTTTCGTTTTTTTTGAAATAAGATATTCATATAGTCACTTCCTCATTCTATGCAGTTTATTTAATTATTGTATTGGTCTTTTTCATTCTTTTAAAAAAGAGGCTTCACACATTCACTTGCTCACTCTAATGTACATCTTATTTGGTTATATCATTGCTCTATTTTTGTTCTTTTGAAATATATGCTTCAAGTAGTCATTTCATCTGACTTAGTTTTCGCTAATGACCAATAATTTTTTTTTCTTGCAGAGAGTTATGGTTAAGTTATTTTGTCAATTCCTAGTTTAAAATTATTACATTGAGTATTGTACATCGTTTATATGTTATTTCAAGATATTTTTGATTGTGCCTTTGAATCTTACAATTCGGCACAATTCATGATTTACGATTCAAAAATTAACTTAGCAATTCATGATATGAATTGCAATTTGATCTTGCTTTCTAAGTGATAACACCCATAAGAAAAATTTTAGTTATTGGGTGGTGGAAGAAGTAAGCTTAACAAAAAAATGGAGAAGTGATAATATAATACGAAAAAAAAAAAAAAAAAACTTGTCATTATAGGTTCCAATTGTTCTGTTCTGAGGGATGTAGGAGCTGATGCTCTGAGGTCTTCCTGGCTATTTTTCCGCTTATAGATGGTTCTGGGAGATTCTTACCCTATTGAATCATTGACCTCAAGACTCAAAAGAATATAAACCTACTATATCTAAAGGAATAGTAGGAATTTACTTGTCTTATGGCTACTAATGTTTTCGCTTTGCAGGATGCTGGATTAGAAATTCAACCTTTTGGTGACTTGAATTGTGAAGCAAAAAGGAAACTAGGCCAGCCAGTTTTAGAAAAGTAATTCTTTTTCTCAACTTCTTACCACTAAATATTTTGCCTTTGTTGTTATGAGCTATTATTAAAATAAAGAATTGGGCTGTAATTCTAATTATAGGTACGACACTGACTTCTATATCCTTCATCGGTACCCTTTGGCTGTAAAGGCCATTTTATACAATGCCTTGCCATGACAATCCAGCCTACAGTAAATCTTTTGATGTCTTTATTCGAGGTAAGCAATAAATTGATTTATCATACAATTCTTTGGTGTTACAACCTACACTTATCTCATTTTGTCTGGTTCAACTAAAAATCTTCTTTGAGAACATGTATTTATATTTTCATAGAAGCTTGTGTCTGTTATTTGATTTGAACCTCTCTGTATTTCTTGTGCCTTAGGTGAGGAGATAATTTCAGGAGGTCAGCATATCCATAACCCAGATCTTTTGGAACAACGTGCAAAGGATTGCGGCATTGATGTCAAGACAATATCTATGTCTACTTACATTGATTCTTTTAGGTATAATTTATCACCTCTTCCTCTTCTTGTGCTCAATGTTTCATGCTTAGTGCTTGGCCTCCTCCTCCTACTTAGCTCTGGCAATTAAATTATCGTGGGGTAAACAATTTGTTTATCAAATACTAATGACTTGATTGATCATTTCCAGATATGGTGCTCCCCCACATGGTGGCTTTGGAGCAGAATTGGAGCGTATAGTAATGCTCTTCTGTGGCTTGGATAACATTCACAAAGCATCACTTTATCCCCATGATCCAACCCACTTTACTGATTAGAGGATTATAATATTTTATCCAAACAGTAGCTCATATATTGAGTTTTTTTTTTTTTTTTTTTGCCCTTTTTATATGGCATTGTATAGCTACCCTTGGCTATTGCTACCCTTGGCTAGCCCTTCAAATTATTTTTTATGCTTTTTGGTCAGAGTGCACAGACTATAGTCATTGCCTTTTGCTGGGAGACCTTGACCAATGAAATGTCATTTTCATTTTTGAATTTTGTCTTTTCTTGTGTTTATCATTTATTTTTTGAAAAAAATGGTGTTACACAAAAGTGAACTTAATTATAAAAAATGGTTAAAATAAATATAATTCGATAGATTATTTATTAACTTTATTAGGTGGTAGGTACACTCGGTCTTCATCATTTCAGAAGTACTGGAGAAATTTTTGGTGAGGAGACCATTTTGTTGATAGAAAAGAAAATACAAGATTTACTATTAAGTTAATAAATAATTATTGGGAATTACATTTTTATGTTAGATAAGTGAAATATTATCTCTTACATTCATATTTTTTAAATGGATCTTATAAGAATTTTTTTCTTTCACCTCCAATTTTTTTTTTCTCTCCTATTTATTGTTTGAGTAGGAGATAAAACTTCTCTTATGCAACATAAGAAAAATATTACCCATAAAATTATCTCATATGATATGAGAAACACTAATTCTAAGTTAATGACCTATATATTCTGAAGTAAATGTGTAATGCAGAATTTAATTCCTTAAAAGTGAGATTTAAAGGCGAAGTAAACTATTTTGTTGTTCATTTGCTTCTATTTGATAAATACTTCAACCTTTGATTTTCTATTAATTTACTTTATCATATGAATCTCTTATTTAGAGCAGCTAAATAAGTGAAACATAATTCTTTCTAAATTTTTTTTAATTTATTTATTATTAACTAGTTGCAAATATATGAACCATTATTACTAGGACACTCAATGAGGCAAACTTAAAATTGTATTGTCTTTTGCAATCACTTGAAATTTGAAAAACTAATGGATTCTTATATATTAGTTTTTAAGACAAAGTTCGTAGAAAAGAAATTAAATACTAAATTGATTCTAAACTAACAAGTTTATGTTCAAAAAGTTGAAAGATGAGATGATCATTTCTCACTCTACTTTCTTACAATAACTTTTTACAACATTTATATTGCACAATAATGAATTAGTTCTTCCTACATGATAATTCTCATGTAGAACAATTCTTGTGCTGGAACTAAAAACAACTTAACTTTTACATGACTAAAAATAGTGTGATAACAACAACATCACTATTTTCCTCCAATTTTTGGTACATAAAAAATAAAGAACTTCAAGATATTTAAGTAAAAAAAAAAAATGCTACATAAAACTAGCCAAAAACACTCATATGTAAAGCTAGCTATCCCTACTGAATGTGGACCCACATTCCCTTGCTAGGCACCCCACGGTGGACAACAAAGAGAAGGTAGTAGCCCGGAGGAGCAACCTTACCCGACGGCGGCGCCTCCGGTTTAACCTTGTAACTCCCGTTGGGCTCTTCAGCAATGCTCTTAATCTTGAGGACCAAAAGCCTTTGATTCATGTTGACCCCATGTGTGGTGAAGGGTGGAAAATACATAGTGACCTTAATGTCATTCTTGGTCAACATATTACCTCCATCAATGTCGTTCACCGAGAAATGCGTCTGAAAGTTGTGACCATACCTTAACTTCTTCGAAGATAAGTCCACAACGATTTGAGGCCGGAACTTGTCCAGATTCTGATCTAGATAAGGAGGAGAGAATGCCTCAACCCTTGTCTCAGTTGGGAATTTATCCTTGTCCTTGTAGGTATCATGTGTGTTGCTCCCAGCAACCCAAATCTGTTGAAATTAATATAATCGATTTAATAAGGAGATTATTATGCAATTCTCAAAAAATTAACATACCATATTATTAGAAATGAATATCCTGCTTTTTTTTTTTTCTTCTTCTTGGCAAATAGATATTTCATTTTAGGGAAAAGTGTCTATCATTTTCAAGGATGTAAAGTTGTGTCATTTTAAGTGAGAGAAAGAGATAAATAAAGGAGGAGAAAGAGTGGACAAAAAAATATACAGATGTGGGTCCCACCTATTTGTGAGAGTGAAATGATATAAGTTGTGTCATTTAAAAGGACAAACACTTTTCCCTTCATTTTAACATGATAGTTAATAGTTAAATGACACAACTTATATCCTTTCATTCTTACGAAGAGGTGATACCGACACCTTTATTTTTTTGTCAACTCTCTCTTCTTCTTTATCTATCTCTTTTTCTCTCTTAAAATGACACAACTTTATATCCTTTAAAATGACACATATTTTTTCTTAAAATAAAATATGAGAATAATATAAACACATATATATATAGAGAGATAATCTTTTGACTCAGGTGTAAGAATAAGATCTTATTCCTAATCTTAATTGTTGATTTTAAACCTCTCACAGTTGTAATTTATTAAATTATATTTATTAATTAATTATAAATATCTAATAAATTACCGTTAGATGTATGAAAATCAATGGGTAAGAATGAGAGTAAAACTAGATTACCAAAAAAAAAGAATGAGAGTAAAACTTCTTATTCTTATACCGGAGTTAAAAAATCTCTTCCCCCCTCTCTCTCTCTCTCTCTCTCGCTAAGTATGAACGGTCATACATTCTTGATTAGTGTACGACCGGTCAGACATAGTATAGTTTGTAAGAATTTGTAAATATAACCAACCTATATATATATATATATATATCTAAACCAAATTAATATTAATGAAGATACACAAGAAAATTTTGAACAAACCTTGCCGTTGGGAAGCACTGCTGCGGTTGAGTGGTACATTCTACTTATCTGGGTAGGCTTCAACACCTTGAATCTCTGACCCTTAGGCTTCTCTGGGCTATACAGCTCTGGCGTGAAGTTAGGTTGATCTGCATCCCACCATCCAGCTGTGCCCTTTTGTGCACCATTGATGAACAATAGTTGTCCATTAGGGAGGACCATAGCATCACCCATAGTTCTCCCCGAAGGCATCTCTTCTGATTCCCACTTAGGCTTAGGATCTGTGATTATCATCCTGTTGCAATCTTTAAGAGCTGGGAGGAACAATTTTTGTGTCTCGGCTAAATAGAAACTGTCATGAGTGTTGCCTCCGCAGACAATGACCTCCGCCTTGATGACGCCGCCACCGTTGTTGACGTTGGTGGCATCATCAAGCTTTATAGGGAGGAGAGCGGACATACCGGAAGCCGGGTAGTTCCGGGAGCCGCCGGGGAGGACGGGGAAAGTGCGGACCACTTTGTTGCTAGTAGGGTTGAGGAGGAGGGAGCGGTTGTTGGAGAAGATAAAGAGGTTACCATCGGTGGAGAGGTGGGCAAAAGGGTAGAGATTGTTTTCATCAATGTCTGAGGTTTCATAGAGGAATGGGAAGAAGTAGGGTTTGTCGGGGGCTTGACCTTCCTTTGTTGGGATGAATTCATAGCTAAAGGATCTTCGGCCTCCTATCACAATGTAGTCTCCTGTGGCAAGGATTGCTTGACTTCCATACCTACAAATAACAAGAGTGGAACAATCAATCAACATATATATACGGGTTTTATAAGAGTTATGTTGTAGGAAAAGTGATTGTGTAATGTTATAGAGATTCGTTTTGCGTGCCGTAATTTTTTTTTCTTTTTTCTTCAAAAAGTGTGGGGTCCACAAAATATTGTGTGGGTAAAAAAGTTTGTTGTGTCATATTAAATGACAAATGCAAACCCCTATATATATATATAATATGATGTGTTATTTACAAACTTTTTGTTTACAAACTCTTACAAATTACATTATATATTCAACCAAGTTTATTCCCGGGAGTACACTAAATATAACCTTATGTAAAAAATTTGTATATTAAATATGGGAAATGTACTTCTCCTTTTAAAAGGAGAAGAAATTTTTTGCAGCAACCAAAAATAACTATGTCGTATCTGTAAGGCATAATTATAATTTTAAAAGTTATTTTTTATTTCTTTTTATAAGGTCGATGGCTGATGCGGCAGAAATAAAAAAAACTTTAATATTACAACTATATCTTACCGGTAAGATATAATTATTTTTGATTGCCGCAAAATATCTCTTCTCCTTTGAAAGGAGAAGTTGGGGACCATTAAATATAGATGTAAAAATAACATTCGTTTTGAACGAAATAAATTTATGATGACTGTAACGATTTATAGAATATTCTATCTTGATGATAAAGAGTTTGAAAAAAAAAAAAAATTACATATGATCGAGGACCTATAAAAACTTGTCGTATGTTTATGATTGGTATGTATATTAAATTAAGTAAAAATTGTCGGTTTAAATAAAAATTCTTAATTTTGATTTTAAAAAAAAAAATTGGGAACATGAATTATATATAGTGGATAAATTAATACCGTAAGTACGTACCATCTTTCCTCTTTCAATTTATTGTTATATTCCCTCCAATCACAGTTCTTATCTTTGCAATTACCACCACCAACGTATCTGATTGTTTTTCCTCCATCTGCGAAACCACCAGCACTCACGAGTGTACCATCAGGTGTAAGCCCTCCACATGAGCACCATGGATCTGCTGTTACCTGAACCAAAGGTTAAATGCCATGCATTGAATCAATTCATCACATTCTTGTAACCTTTTGAATTAGTGTCATAAGAATAATAAAGATATCAACATTAATCACGGTAAGAACTTGTTCCCGTTAACACAAGTTTCAAGTTCCAGTCATGGGAATCGAAAAAATATTGCTAGAAGAGTTGCCCTTTATATGGGTCCGATAGCATCGAATTAGTTAAGTTTCGATGAATTAGTTTAGGATACGGGGTGTAAACGGATTTTTTAAAAAATTTGACCGTATTCTAATTTATTGAATAGAGTAACTAAGTTTGACATTATGTAAGTCGAGTTGTACGCTCCTGATAAGTCATCTGACCTATTTACATTAATATTAGGAGAAAGATCCGTTTACAAACTTTTTTTATAAATTACACTAAGTATGACCGATCATACATACTCTTGATTGAAATATAACCGGTCATATTTAGTGTAGTTTGTAAACAAAAACTTCGTAAATATAACCTTATCTTAAATCTTAATATAGATCAAAGAGAGAGAGAAAGAAAGATGACACCAACCTTGAGTGGCCTAACTTGATTTGTCTCAATATCGTATTCCATTGAATGAGCAAAACAATCAAGTAATTGTTGTTTAGTATTCTCATTTTTGAATGGAACACATGGTACCCCTTTTGGATATTTGAGTCTAGAGACACGGTAAACGGTGGCATCATACACAACGATCTTGTTTGTGGGCATCAAATTGATCTGCATGGCGGATACACCCGACTCCTGAGAAATCACCTCCCAACGCCCAATGGATTGTGTTTCGAAATCAGGCTTGTTCACTCCCTGAGAAATCTTTTGATCATTGTAATTATTGCCAGTGTCATCATCTGATCCGAAGATAGGGAAGGGTATTGGAAATTTTGGTTTTCCGGTAAACATACGAAACTCCTGAGATTTGAGTCTGGCATCGACGAAGGCAAGGAACAAGAAAGTGAAAATCATAAGAACCTTGTTGAAAGGTGCCATTGTTTGTTTGACAAAGGTGTTTGATGAGGAACCTCAAAGAAGGATAGATCATAGTACTAAAGACACACACTAATTATTTCCACACGGCTCGTTAAAGCCTTAGGATATAGCCGTTGGTTTGGTTAAGGCATTTGCCAAATTTAACAAATGGATTTTAGCCGTGTGTTTAGAGGAGACCCCAATAGAAATAATAGCATTTTTTTTTTCTGTTTAGGGAATAACACTACACAAGGTAAAAGACATTCCTTTCTAACAAAAATACTCGCCTTCCGATATATGTGGTAAATGGATAACCAAATACATTGACCAGCTTTTACTTCAGCTGTGGACATGTAATTGTTAAAGCCACAAAAAAAATAGTAAGACGAGTTTGACTTTTTTTTATTTTATATATATATCATTTGAGTTGAATTGAGATTAATACTATACCTTGAAGTAAATTTAAAAAATAAAATAAAATAATGGGTAGTAATGACAAATAATGAATATTTACAAATGAAAGACATAATTTTTTTTGGGTAAAGGATTTCTCCAGTCACCGGAGATAAAGTTATCACCAGTGAACTTAAAACGACGTTGTTTTGGGAAGAAAATCAAAGTGTTTTTGTAATTATAATATATTAAAGGATTATATTAGTCTTTATCATTATGATTTTTTAATCTTATAACTTCAAAACGACGTCATTTTGAGTTCACTGGAGATAACTTTATCTCTGGTGACTGGAGAAATACTTTTCCCATTTTTTTATTACATAATGAAAGACATAATTTATGTTATTGCAAATTGATAAGATTCGACGACCCCGTTGAGCTATTTATTTTAAATGGCTTTAGACAGACTTATATAGCTTCTAGTTATTATATCATCACTTTTCTCTCTTTGACCTTTCTTTACATTTCTCTCCTTTATAATAGAGAAGTTAAAAAAATGTAACTCTTATGCAAATAATTAAAATTATCGTATGTGATTAGACAAAAAAAAAATGATAATATAACCCTATACAAGCTTTTAAATTTTTTTGGTAATATATAAGAATTGTGTGGTCTTTTCTAGATGTTAATATTTTAGTTATTTTTTATACCTATTTTTTATAAGGGGTGGTTATACTCATTACTGAAAAATTTTACAACTCTTACTACTAAATTAATTATCGTTGATTTCCGTCAATCTAACAGTTATAATTTATTGTGAATTAATAATTAATTAATAACTATACCCAATAAATTATAACCGTTAGATTGACGGAAATCAATGGTGATTAGTTTAGTAATAAGAGTTGTAAAACTTTTTAGCAGTAAGTATAACTTCTTCCTTTTTTATATAATATGAATTTAACAAAAAATTAAGAATCTAGAACAACAAATTAAACTATTTCTTTTGTTTTCTTAATGTATCCTTTTTTGAAGGAGATATTTCAATCGATTCATCTCTTCACGATTAGTTTGATTTGGGACGGGTCTTGGGGTTAAGACTTTAATTCCTTCACAAAGATGATGATCGAACACATGCTCTTACATCTACCTATTTAATTTTTTGACGCCAACTGAATGGTATCTTGTACAACACGTGAGAAGGAGAGGAAATATGTTAGGTTAAATTACACTTTAGCTAAATAACGCTTAATTTATTATGTTAAAACGTTGGTTGACCTTACCTGTTAATTATCATAAGTTTTTTTTTTTTTTTGGTAAATAATTATCATAAGCTTTAATTTATTAAGGATAATGTCCAAAAAAAAATAAAAATTATTAAGGATAATTTGGTCGAGTAATTTTTTTTTAAAATATAAAAAACTTAATATGTTTGAAAACTTATTTCGAGAACTACATTATATGAAATCCTTTATATATAAAATACTTAAAATTTTTAGTTTTAGAATTGGTATACATATATTATATATTAAGACTAAAGTAGAGTAGATTTAGGCTTATAAAAAAGTTTTTTTAACAAATAGATCATAGGCCAATTTTGTCAAGCCCGGTCTACAGCCTTGTAGGCTGGCCTATTTAATTTATTAAAATAAAATAATAAAATAATATTTATTTTATGTGACAAAGACGCAAAGTACCAAATACCAATATCTCTTACTTTTTGTGCTATTTTATTTTATGAAAGGAAAACTTGTCTAATGTCTCCAAATTTTACATGCTGTTGCAGCTTAATACCATGGAGCAATGGGTACCTTGCTGGATTATGATGTTACTGATGAAGATCTTTCAATAATACTCTTTTTTTCCTTGTCTTGATGGTGGTTTAAAGAATTTTAGATGAATGATATTCTCTTGTGACTTTCTTTCAGCATCCAGTAATTGTATTTTTCTTATTTTTCCCATTTCTTTGATTCTATTCATCTATGATATACATTCTAGAGATGAGGTATTATGTTGACTCTTTCTTGTTTGTCATTTTTTTCTTATGAGAAGTACTAGTGCATGCATGAATGGAACTTTCTTTGCTCTATACAATTATTTTTTTCGCTTAGTATCTACAGTGGGAGGCCAACAAGGCATATAGGCTATGTCAGGCTTTCTTATTTTTAAAAATGGGCCGGGCTTGGCCTACAAATAAAGCCTTTAATAGGCCAGTAGGCCAGATAGACTGAATTTTTTTTACGTAGGCTTAAGCCATGAAGGCCAAAGCCCGGCCCAGCCCAGCCCATTTACACCCCTACTTACCACCCTCCAACACCATTAGATCAGAATCTTAACTAACATTTATCTTTCTCTTTCTTCTTGAGATTCTGATCTAATGATGTTGGAGGGTGATAGGCAAAGGTAAGTAAAAAAAATGGTAGGTAGAATAACTTATCCCTAATTATTAATATCAACATTTTATAATAACTACCATCAAATCTAATAAACAGATGTACAATCAACATGAAGTTGATTTTTTTTATCTCGCATAGCGGTTTCATGGGCTCATTGGGTTGGAAGCATGTTTAATTACAATGAAAAAAAATCTAACTCCTAACTGTTGGGTATGACTCCAATTTTGCATGCTAATGATGACCCTTGTTGTCGAGGTCAGCAGAAAGGCAACTGGGATCCCATAGAGGCTTGTGGATCTCTGATTTATTATAATTTTTCTTTTTCTTAATAGTTTGGGCTTGGGCCCATGAATAACTATTGTTAGGATTTTCTAATCCTATTTATACACTCCTTGTAAACCGAGTGACTTGTAATGAGTGGCAGTGTGGTGAACATAGTGCAGACAAGCTGGACGTAGCCTATATTGAGTGAACCAGAATAAATTGTCGTGTCAAAATTCTCTCTTCTCTTTCTCTTTTTCGATTTGTGCGTGATTGTCGATTTATAACACTAACGAATGGATCAGATATCTAATTGATCATCAAAACAAAATTCAAAAGATATCCAATTGATCATCATGATTCATGAATGAAAATAAATCATGCTCCATGAATTGCTTACTGATCATGACTAGGTTAATGAAATATCAATAGAGAAGTTAGATAAAATCACATAAAGACTATAAATTTTTAAGCTTTGGATTGAATTGTACATTATATAACAAAATGTCTACCATGCAAATTGTAAAAATCATGTAGAACTAGTATAACAAAATGTCTATCATACATATTGAACGGATCATGCAAAACTTGATATATATTCCTAAACGTTCTCATAAGAATAGATTTTTTTTTACCAAAAGCTTGACATAAAGGAAGAGGTTGGCCGAAACTTACTTGAAGAAAGTAGTAAGATAAGACTTAAAAGAGTGAGATATAAGTTGGCGGGCAATGTGTCTTAGAACGGATATTGGTGGGAGGTCTAACCCTAGATATTATAGAGTTAGACCCGTTTTTCTTCCTATGTTCCATATGGTTACTTTTTTGTTCTTTTTCCTGATATCTCCTTCTATTTCTTCCTTTATCTCTCTATTTTCTATTTTTTTCCTCTTTAATTTTATTCTCTTATTTATTTTTTTCTTGCCTCTTATGTATTTTTTTCTCTTATTTATTTATTTATATTTTTCTTTTCAATTTTTAATTCCTATTTTATTTTTTAGTTCTATTTTTCCCTCAATTTTTTGCTTTTTATTTCAACTCATCACCATTATTTCTATTTTAACTATTTTGTCTATATCGAATATTCTTTTCCGTGATTGACACTAATAAAATGTTTTTTCATCATTTTAATGCTTGTGTTGGGTGTGTGTGTTAGGAGTGTGTGTAGTGTAGGGTGTTGTGTTCAATTCCTTGTAACCTCCAAAAAAAAAATGTTTTTTCATCATTTTGAACACAAGGAGGCTAGGGCCTTTGGACTTACCTTTGTTCTTTATCTCATTTGAGGTCAGATTGGAACTTATTTTTCGTTTGGCACTCGCCGAGTCTCAACCTCTTCCATAGCATAATAAATGGTGTTATGTAAGCGTCTGGCTCGCAGTACTGTTTAGACTTAGGGTGCAATTTGTTCGTGCTCTAGCACGACTGTCATTTCAATGCTGATCTCTGTCATAGTGTTCTCCCTTAGGGTTATGGCTTCGACTTTGGTTGTGTTGCCACAACTATTTCCCATTATTCCTCCATCCTTGAGTTTAGATGATGTACTTCTTGAGCTTGCCATCTCGTATTATTTTTCTACGACATCTCAAAGCTCACAATATTCATCTATGGTACGGTCAAAATTGTCATGAAAGTCACAATGTTTAGTGTGGTCAACCTTACGTTGTTTTTGAATTGGTGTTGGTCGTTTAATGTGGCGTAGCTCAATCTGGGTCACCTGTCTTTATATTTGGGATCTCAACACATTCAGATGTTGATGTCTTTAGGGATGACCTCTCTCATCTTTCTGTTGTTGCGACCTCCACTATCCTTTGCTAGGGGGGGTTGTAGTCTATCTCAGTGGTAATACTCCAATTTGTCCACTATTAGTAGATAAAATATTTTCCCTCACTCATGGGCTCTCTCAAACTTTTTTATTTCGACCTATTTGGAGGCCCTCTGATATGATTCCTCAAGAAAAGTGGGCGAATTGGATCAACTATGAATGTAATTTATGTCCAAAATTTAGCCTCCAACTTGTTCTGTTATCAAACGATTATATATCACGCTACAACCGTGGAATTGAGCGATTCCAAAATAAGGTGAAAGATCGCATTTTGAAGCGTGAAATAGGCTTAAGAATCACCTAAAAGGCCAGGTATACCGTGATAAATGTCTGAGATAGTTGAGATGAAAATTGAAGATTTAGGGGTTATGATTTGATTATGTTGGACTTGTAAATGAAATTAAACAAGAAACCCGAATTGGAAGACGCCACAATCCAAGGATTTATAAGCCTATGAAATTCACAAGAATAAGTACCCTTGATAAGTTCAGAGATTTTCAAAAGAACCCAAGAGAACTAGTCTCACCAGAAAGATTAACTTGATATCTGACCGTCTAAAAGCTATGGTGTACCCTTTTATAGTAGGCAGCAACCATAATGAGTTCAATCCAAATATTCTTGCACACAAAATAGCCCAATAAGCCTAATAAGCCTTATTATAAAAATTATCTAAATGTAACAAAAAAAAGACAAACTAATTGTAGAATTTGGGCCAAGTACAATGCAACCTTCTCACTCTTAATTCTTCGTCAACTTGGATGTTAACTTAAGCCCGATTTGCATGTCCAACGAGGATTATTCTTCAATCTGAATTAAGTGTACCACTTTGAGCTTTTTTTCCTTTAGACTTGGGCTTGTCTTAAATAAAGTGGTCATTAAGTGATTTAGAGCCTCTTTAGCCTTTTTAGCTTTTGCTCTTGTCATTGGGCCTCCTAGGCCTTGTATGTTATCCATGTTGTCTACCTTGGTCATGCCACCTCCTATGTCCTCATCACACTTTCTTTGAACTCAGTAAGATTGGCAACAGGAGTTTTGTGCAAGGATCTATGGAATGACCCTTTGCAGAGTTCAACAGTGACCGAGTACAAGTGGAGCATGGGATCTAGATGTTTGACCTTGATTGCTTCTATGTTGAACCGATCTAGGTACTCTCGTAGTGGCTCACCCTTGAGTTGCCTAATGGAGGAGAGCGCGTAGGATGAATTGGGTTGAACTCGACTGATTGCAAAGTTCATCAGAAACCTCTAGGAGAGGTCTCTCAATGAATTGATTAGCGTGATGGAAAAAAATTGAACTAGTATTGGGCAGGTCCTCTAAAGTTGGAGGCAAATACCTTGACGTTGTATGGCTCTTTTCCCCCTGTCAAAAACATATTTGTTTTGTAGTTGTTCAAGTGTTTATAGGGGTCCTATATGATATCATACTTAGTGAGCTGGGTTTGCTACCAGCTAGAGGATGAGAACGCGGTCATGACTCAATCTATGAAAGGATCATCCTCCTCCATTTCGTCATTTGAGTGGTTGTGGTTGCCTTAGCTTTAGGCAGCGTGTAACTATGAGGGAGGTCAACCTTAATTGTTGGCTAATTGGTGGATGTCGTCTTGGTGAATGTCGATTTGGCCTGCATTTCGCCCTAGGTGTTGTAACCTTGGTTGCTAGGCACGAGTGGAGTAGTGTTTTCTCCCCGTCGCTCCCTCATTCTCCTCTCCATGTCGTCAATAATAGCCATCATAGCTATGATAATTGATATTTACTACACTTATTTATTACTCTTGATTAGTAATTTTAGAAATTTTTAGTTTGTAAATAATGGTCTCTTGGGCTGAATTGGATGTTGAGCTTTCAATTGCATTTAATTCATTTTTAAGCTAAAAATACAGATTTATGTTGTTTCAATAGTTTGAGCATAACTTTTCTTCTAGGTATTCGATTAATCTCGTTCTTATCCAATTTTACAGATAATTCAGAGAGCCACAAATGTTATGAGACATGAAAGCCAAATTCGAACAAGAAGATGGTCGAAACTGGAGCCAAAGTCTGACACGATTTTGGAATTTTATGTGATTAATTAGGCTCGATTTTGTAATTAAGAGCCCAATGTACATGAGGCACATAGTAATTATTTATGATTTGTATTTAGGATTTGTAAGGTCCGAAGTCCAACTTGACTAAGGGCTAGAAGGAAAGATTATGAAACCTTGTTTTTGGCTTTCGTTTGAGTTTTACGTTGAACAGTTTTAGAATTCAATTTCAGTTTTTGTTTTCTCTCTTTTGTTCTTCATTTTATTTTCTTTTTAATTTTAATTTTCCACACAGCCATGCTAGGCTAAGCTTTCTTTAATCAATCCAATGGTTAAAGATTCCATGGTTGAATCTTGAGGACATGCGCCTCACTTTGAATCAAATTTGTTTCTCTTCCATTATCTCGAATTCGAGATATGTGATTGCACGCTTGAGGAGAGATTAAATGTTAGATTTAATGCTTATGTTGATTAACTCAATGATCTTAAGTCGAACGGGTAGATATTCTGCGATTGCACGAGCAGATACACAGTATTTGATTAATAACTAGATGATTGTCTGGAGAGGGGTTCCTAAGCGAATGTAGGGATTCTAATTCACTTAGGGTCAACCACGATTTGATATTTATTTTTCAATGATGGATTTCCTAGGAATCCTAAGTCTGGGTTGGATGTTTTTAAATTGACAGTTTCTGTTTTTACTACTTACTTTACTTTTAATTGAAATGAATAAAAACCCCTTTTTTACTTTTCATTTTTAATTGAGCGATTTAGTTCCTTTCAAGTTCCTTGAGAGATTATTCAAGTTGTTCACTATATTACAAATATTTTATTCACCTGGTTATTTATTTTGAGTCAGTTCGATGGCTCATATCAAATTTGGCGCCGTTGCCGAGAAATTTGCATCGTTCTTTATCATTCTTTTGATTCTTGAATACTTGTAGATTAGAGTAGATTAATTGATTTTTCTAATCTTTCTTCTTCCTTTTTCATTTTTCTTATTTGATCTTTTAAAATTTAGGTAATTTTGTTATAATTTAGGAAGTTTTGCTATAAATTAGGTAGTTTTGGTGATTGGTAAGAAACCTGTCTTACTCAGATCATTCTCAAGAGTCCTATTCTCGAAGGAATCAGGCAATCTAAGAAAGACTCGCTCTGTGGGGGGAGTGAGCTCACCCCTGTTTGTCCCAAATTCAATCGTTTACTAATCATTTTTGCTATTTTTCGGTCCTTTTAAGACACATCGGGTATTTCAGCATTTGTTGAACTTGCTCCGATTGAGCTGATTTTTGGTGGGCTGAAGGAGAACGATATTTTGAACATGGACAAATTCCATCGTTTAGACCACTTTTTCATTTTTTTTTAAATTTTTTATTTGATTTTTGAGTTCGTAGATAGAGTATAACTTTGTTGTTTAAAAATCATTTGACAGTGTTTCTGCATTTATTTTGGTCAATTTTTATTGTTTTTACAGATTCTTTAATTTTGGTATGCTGATAGTGTTTTTGCCTGCACCATATGATGCATGACCAGGAATATTGGTAATCATCTATTTGAATTTAATCCTGAGATAAAGAGAACATTGCATGTTGCTAGGAGCATACTGAGCATACTGATTCTATCTTTTATTGTAATTCTTCTAGTCCTTCTAATAGAGTAGATTTAGCTTTTTCCTGTAGTATTGTCTTTAATTCAGAAAACAAAAACATGGATAATAGAAGTTTAAAGAAATTAGTTGCACCTTATGTTGATTATCAACCCTTATGCATTCGATATCTTGATCTTAACACTGTTTTTGAACTTAAGTCTAATCTTATCCATTTGCTTCCAAAGATTCATGGTCTTGCAAGTGAATATCCTCATAGGCATTTGAAGGAGTTTCCTATAGTCTGCAACACAATGAAACTGCAAGGAGTTGATGAGGAGCATGTTAAATTGAGAGCCTTAACTTTTTCTCTAGATGGTGGAGCTAAGGATTGGTTGTACTACTTTCAACCCTTGTCCACGGGAAGCTGGAATGATATGGCGAGACTATTTCTGAAGAATTTCTCCCCTGCCTCAGTAGCCTGTATGATTATTGGGAGAGATTCAATAGGTTGTGTGCAAGATGTCCACACCAGATCTCTGATCAACTGCTGATTGTGTATTTTTATGAAGGCCTGCTACACATGGACATGAATATAATAGATGTGGCTTGTGGTGGAGTTTTAGTTGACAATAAACCAATCGTGGCCAGAGAGTTGATAGCCAATATGGCAGCTAATGCTCAACAATTCGGCACCAGAGAAAACAACAACGTTGTATTTCAAGTTCAAACTCCTCAGTTTAGAATTCAGCAGCACTAGTAGTAACGTCAACCATAGAGCATCAGAGAATAGAAAATAGACTTGACGAGTTGGCTTCACTGGTGAGACAACTGGCAGTGACCCAGACAGTGCAGCCCCCCACTCCATAGGTGAGCAAACCATGCAATATCTGTTGTAATCCACTACATCCCATGGATGTTTTCCCCGCCCTACAAGAGATCACCCCTCTTTACCAGTCAGTAACTGCAGAAGGAGTCTTTCCTGGTAAGCCATTATACCAGCTGCAAAACCTTCCTCCCTGCCAATAAAGGCAATTTGCACCTCCATAATAAGTGCAACAACATCCTAGTAATGGTCCTTCTTTGGAAGTTTTGATGAAGCGGCTTGCAACGAGCAATTTGTAATTCTAACAATGTACTGAGTCCATCATTTAGAATATGCAAACTCAGATTGGGAAATTATCAACATCATTGGGCCGTATAACACCTCACGATTTTAAATCAAGTAATTAAAATATTAAGTGAGCAATCAAGTGATGGATTAGTGAAAATCCTAAAGATTAGGCCAAAATACAAAGAAAGGGCAAAACGGTAATTAGCCAACATGCAACCCTAGGAAGATAAAAATTGAGTAGAAGGTCTCATATGGTAAAAATAACCCCGAAAATGGGTTCAGAACGAAAAATTGAGTGGATAGGCAAGTTTCAGAAAAATCAGTGAATAGTGTTTTTCGCGGGTAAAAATACCGCGTTACGATTGCACCGTAAAATGTGCCAGTGGAATTTTGAGCTCTAGGTTTCAAATATGAGTTAAAAATGGTCTAATGAGTTAGGAAATATGATTTCTTATGATATTCGATGAAATTAAGACAGTTTGGGGAAGCGTGCCAATGGCGCGCGTAATAGCTTAAAACAGTGTTTTCTCCGAACGAGTGGAGAACTCTTAATTCATCTGATCAAGCATAATTAAAGGAGAATAGTTAATGTTAAAAATTAGAGTTTCTAAATAAGTTTTGAATTTACGGACGTTTAGTGAGAGTTTGGACGCCTTTTAAATCGCGTGAGGTGGCGTGGGACCCACCCCACTTAAAATTCACTTAAAACACCTCATCAAAGTACTATTCATCACCTCCTTCACCCCTCCTTCAGCCAAAAACCGAGCCCCCCTCCTTCTTTCTCCAAGTTTTCTTTCAAATTTTCTTCCCACCTAAATCACTCAAATCCTAACCAAATTCAACAAAGTTTAACTTGAAATTTGTTGGAAATTGCCTTCTAAAGCCATTGGTGCTATCCTTGAGTCGTGAAAGTGGCTGGATTTTGAGATCCTCCCCCTCAAAGGCCGCGGCTCACTTGTGGAATTTGGTGTTCATGGAGCTTTGGAATGCTCCAATGGTGGAGTATACCTAGGAGGAGTCATTTGCCTTGCATTTGGGTAAGCTATTTCAACATTTCAATGGTTGATTGGTGAATTGTGTTCATGAACCCTAAAGAGGGATTTTATGATGTGTTGTGTTAGAGAGCTCAAATGGAAAATGTCTATTAGATGATAATGCCCTAAAATGATGTAGTAATGCTAGAAATGCAATGAAAATTTTAAGTGAAATGTGATGATTTTTAACTTAGAAAAAATTGATGATCATGATTTTGGAATTTGTGAATTTTGGTGTTGAGACTTGTTTGATGATGGTGGCATGATGGTATGATGATATAATAGGTTGTATGATGGTTGGAATGATTAAAGTTGTATGGAAATTCCTTGGAATGCCATAGGTTAAAATTCGATTCTTTGAGGAAAGATTGAGGAATTGATGTTGAAAAATGATTTGGATAATGAATTGTGTAGTTATATGGTGCTTAGATGGGTTGTGTTGTGCTTGGAGTGTGTTTGAATCAATGGAAAAAAAATGAATTGTGTTAGAGACCTAAATGAGCCCAGAATGAAATATTTCGCAAAACGATGCGTAAATGTCGAAAAACGGAAAAACGACGATTGAACTAGCCTCTAAACAACCTAAGGGAGTGTTATAAAATGAGAAAGAAAATTTAGGAAAATAAATCTCAAATTTACACCTACATGGCCGAACCTCCAAGGGGAAAAGGGGTGATTTGGCGATTTTCGCGTTTTGATGTAATTCGACGCGAAAATGACGAACCGGCACTTGAACTGGCCTATTGACAACCTAATGAGACGTAACAAAATGAGAAAGAAAATTTAGAAAAATAAATCTCACATTTACACTACAATGGCCGAACCATCAAGGGAGGATGGGGAGGATTTTTGTGTTTTGCGTTTTGATACTATTTGACGAGTACTGATGGATGTACGTTATTGTATAGGTTGCCGTACGTCGACCTGAATCCCGAATCTTGAATCAGTGAATTGCCCTTGGTCCGGGACCAAGTGGATTGAGGTAAGAAATTGGTTCATTACATGTGTAATTATAAATTAACATGTATGGGTTGAACTGAGAGTGATTGGGAATGTCCTCTGTGTAGGCATTCCGCTGTGTACCGAGTTGAGGGATAAGCTGCTGCGGAGCTTGTGGAAACACGAATTAAGGTAACCTCTTGGTACTGGGGCTTGTTCCCCTTTTCTGTTCCACCTTGCCAGTTGATGGCAACGGTAGGAAGTGTGTATGAATAGTATAGAACACATGAGCATGCATGCATTATTGCTATGGGTACTTATGTACCGAGTCTCTGGCCAGTAGACAGTTTTATTAGCCTTCGGACATTTTCGGACTTCCGCTGGATAGGTCTCCAGGAGGGAGTTCCAGTTGACTGCGGTCATGGTGTGTGATCCGGGTAGGAGCACACTAGGAATGTCTTTGGCGTTTTGGTTGGTTTGGGCATCATGGTTGTGGTTTCTGTGAGCACACCTTGGATGATACCCATAGGCTTATATATGCCGAGGGCGTACGTGGAATTGGGGTTACCATCCCGTATCGTCGTATTTTGTTTTCTTTATATTCCCCCTTCTCTAAATCCCTTGCTATATCCCGTTTTCAAGTGGTTGTTCATTTATTTCAGGAGGTAGCAGTGGAGCAGGAGCCTCGGGCAAGAGGCCCGCAGAGTGAGCGATGAAGCGTTCTTATTTTGCATTTTGTTGGCCGTGTGGCCTAGGCTAGACTTAGGGCATGAACATGTCATTTGTATTTATTAGTAGCTTCATTAGCATCTTGTTCATGCCATTTTGCCTAAGTCTAGTAGTGATGTATTTGGTTATGTTGTCTTTTAAATTAAGTTGAAATTTTAGAAGAATGTAATTTGAAGTTTTAGTTTCAAGTTGTAATTTGTAAAGCCATATTGTAATAGTATTGATGCATGTCTAATTATGATGGAAGGGCCTTAGGCCTATTTTAGGTTATGATAATATGTATGATGGAAATATGCATGAAAAAGGTGTTAGTGATTGCAACTACTTAAGAATGATTAATATGGACTCTATGTTTAATAACTATAAACTGGATTGGGTTGTAAGTGCCCCAAGGCGTTGTTGGTCCTTGTGTGTGCCACCCATTGGATTATTACTGTATTATCATGTGTTTATTAGGTACATTTGAGGTTTAAATGATCTTTTACAAATTTGGGATTATTGGAAAAACAAAGGAAACTCTGGCGAATTTTCTGTAGAATTGGCAGATTTTAGGCGAACTTCGGGAGAGCATATCTCCCTCCATAGAAGTCCCCTAGGGACGTGCCATACGCCATTTTGAAGGTTGAGATGTCCTCTACCTTGTATCCAAATTTGAGGAAAATCTGGGTTGATCTTCGGCCTGAAAAAAATAGAGAAACACGGACTGCCCATGTGCCCCTGCACCTGAGGCAGATTCTGGACCGGATTTGGGAAATTAATTCCCGCTTCTTCTCTCCGTCAAATTGAGCGTGCGATATATCAAAATGAAGTTTGAGATGCCTAGTTTTTAGGATAAAAATTTGAGAGCAAATGGTTGAGTGGATTGAGTGCAGTAATTCGAGCAATGTGAGTGGTTTGGAACTGTTTTTGGGGTTGTTTGGGCTAATCGCTTATCCAACTTCAAACGGCGATAACCGGAGCAAATGAGCTCCGAATTGAGCGTATTATAGCTTGTTAAAAAGGGAATTAAGTAACACAAAGATATAATCTGAGAAGTAGGGTTGGTTGCGATCGGTTGGTCGCAGAAAAACTTAGAGTGTAACATGTTCGAATTGGTATAAAACGTAAAGTTGGAAATTGGCTAAGTGAGTTTATGGGAACTCCTTAGTAACTTATAATAAGTAACGTAAGTGATAAAAATAGTTTAAATAAGTCTTCCGCAAGAGTTTACGGTTACGGTCACAGCTTTTAATTATTACGCCTTTTTATGA